>NC_084587.1:5606365-5746653 GCF_033807715.1 Cololabis saira | reverse complement strand
AGGAAGGAAGGAAGGAAGGAAGGAAGGAAGGAAGGAAGGAAGGAAGGAAGGAAGGAAAATTAGGTCATTTTGACCCAAAGACAATACAAGGGTTAATCCCCTTGGAGAAAATATCTCTCTACTATTAACCCATTACTAGTTACACAATATGTGGTGGGCGGCCATTTTCCCACCACGGGTGGGAGATTAAGGCCCTCACAGTGTATATTTTTTATTTTAGCCGTAAAACAATTTGGTCAACAGTGGTTGTTTTAAAAGTGCTGATTGATTGATTGTTATGTAAAACCTGTTGATTACCATGTGATTTGATAGCAAAAGCCTGAAAAAGGCCGGTAAGTAAAAGGTTAACCCATAACCATCTTGTGAAACATGTGCATGTTTTTACCTTTTAAGGGCAAATCATAATTAATACAAACATTTTCATTCCATTATGGCAAAAAAATAAATAAAACAGACGCAGAAAGGTTCATCTTAAACCTTAACCTAAGACTGTATGAAACGATCTGGACAAAACCTCCAGAAAATTCAGCCCTGGCTACTTGATTAAACCCAAACTGCTGAGAGCAGCAAAATAACAGCCTTGTGTACAGACTGGTAGTCTGCTAAAAAAAACACTGACCATAAAGATGTTTTTGTCTATTCGAATCGTAAGAATGAATCATCCTTTATGCCTTAAAATCATTATACTTCCTTTGTTTCATTCTCATTCTGAATCAGACGCCTCATGTATGTTCTGACCCATTTACATGCAACTATTTAATTAAATCTACTGAAATCTCTCAAGGCTTATTCTTGGTAACTTAGATATTCAATTTTGAGTCCAGTTATTCACCTAGTTGGAAAGAACACATTAAAGAGCATTTGATGGGTTTTTCCACAACAACATCCATCGTTCTTTTTTTACCACATGTTACATGTTTGCTATTTTAGTTGAGCTTAGCTCGTGCTAACGTATATAACGTCAGCTTACATTCATTCTGTGTTTCAGACGTCGCCCCGAAACTGACATTTAAAACCAGGACCGCTAGAGCCTTGACTACACTGCAAAAACTTATTTCTAGTTAAAATGTCTCATTTTTAGTCAAAAAATCTCATTACACTTAAAACAATAGTCATTATTTTCACCCGTTTCAAGTAAATTTTCACTTGAGATAAATCTTGTCCCACTGGCAGATTTTTCTGCATTCAAATGCATTTCTGGCGTAACGTTGAACATTTGAACCGATCCGTATACATTTTAAGTTTTCTAGTAATAATGTCAGATGAAGCGTTCCAAACCAAAAAGAATGATTCCTCTAGTGTATCTCTCTGTTGCCTTGAACAGGTTGTGTGCTGCAAAATGTGCTGCAATTCGGTCCCGAATTTCCCGCGCTGTCCTGTGGATGTGACGTCACATGACGCTGCATGCACGTTCTCCCCGTTCTCCCGTGCCGGCTTCACTGTTGGCTGCAGTACCCCCAACGGCCATCGTGGTGAAGGGTGGCGCTAGAGAGTCTCATTTCTTAAAAGAAGCCTCAAGCTCCTTTAATGGACATGGGGTCCATTAAAAATGGCTTTCGTTTGGAGCCGGCCCCTAGTGGCCTTTTAAAGAACTGCACTTAGTGCCACTTCAGTGATTACTGCATGTTGAACCTTATGTTTTACAAGACTTTCTTTTTAAACAAACCCTTAAACCTGAAGCCTAAGATGATCACGTTCCTTCGTCACCTACCGATGTGTTCACTGAAGTGTTTGTTGGAGTGGAGCACGGAAAAAAACCACGGTTTTTCTTTCCCTAAATGGCAGATACGAAGTGCTCTCATTTGAGCGGCAGGGTATATAACTCCGAGCTTGCCTTCGGCTCTAAGGTGGCTACTTCTCATCTCCCCATGCGGTGTATCACCTTTTTCTGCTGAGTATGAGTATCTTTAATCATCTTACTGGCCGGGTAATGGCTCAGTAGGACACCACAAACGCACACTGGCAAACACACACACAGTCTGAAATAACAAAACGACTGTCCGCAGGGCTTATTGCTTTTCTTTTTCAGTCTTTTTCCTGTAGTATACACATTTCTTTGTCAGATATACCTGTATAAATCTTGTGATTTTTTCTTTCTTCCTACACACACAGGTCTGTGCACTGGTGGTCTCTGCCAGGACCCTCAGTGACGGATTAAAGAAGCTCCATCAGGAAAAGTACGGGACACTCAGTCATCATCGCTTTACGCAGGAAAGAGCTGTCACTCAAGTCTCAGTGACTTTAGGATTTCAAAGTGACTTGATTGATACTTGATAATAATAACCAGAGATGGATTGAGATCACTTTGGTTTAGGGGTTGTCCCGATCGGGATTTTTTAGCTCCCGATCCGATCCCGATCACTTGAGTTTGAGTATCTGCCGATCCCGTTTTTTCCCGATCCGATCACTTTTTTTGGCTCCCGATACATTTCCGATACATTTTCCCGATCAGATACATTTTGGCAATGAATTAAGTAAAAAAGTAAAGTAAAAAAAAGTAAAGTAAATTAAGTAAAAAAAATTTATGTCCAGTCTCTCCAACATGGACATATTTTTTTTTTGTTTTTCACTGACTGCATCATTGTATCAAAACAAAGCTTATCAGCTCTGGTGCCACAAAATGTAGAAACATGAAATTGTAAACTAAAACAAACAGTGACAGAATAGTGCAATAACAAAATAAATCAATTTCACTTCAAAAGGAGGTAGTTTACCTACTAGGTTCAAAAGTTGAATGACATCCAGTCAAACTCACAATCAATAAGAAAATGAAAATACATTTTGGCTTAACCTTAGTGCAGAATTCTCAACAGCATGAAATGAATAGCAGCAGATATTCATCGCGGCTGTTAAAGTTTTCTGTCACTGTGTTGTAATGATGTTAGCAGAGCGTAGGAACCAAGTGTGGTTGTTCAGAGACGGACCCTTTAGACCGTAACACCGGTCCCGCAAAATAGCAGTCCGTCATCCCTGTGTTGTTACCGAGTCAATAAAGTGGACCAAAAGATGATTTACGAGTGACGGATAATCATTTACATAACACTACAGTCACTTTTCTCCGACAGCTTTTCTTTATTTTTAAAACTTTCAGACCGTTTATCTGAGCATAGCCTAGGTGTTGTTAGCTCTCTGTTAGCCACGCTTCCTTCCCCTCCAGCACAAACGTCTCTTCAGCCGCTGATGCCGCCCAAAATCTTATAATAAACACACATCAACTGTCTGTATTGTTAAATGCAATTAACTCCGCGCTCCCAGCACTCCCGGGTCGCGGAGTCGGAGACCAGCTGGCCGAGCCATAACAGTATGTCCCGTTACTTTTTTGGCCGATCCCGATATTTTGAAAATGACGTGATCGGGTCCGATCGATCGGGTGGCCGATCGATCGGGACAACACTACTTTGGTGTTGTTGCACCAGATATTGCCATATTTTGGCCTCTGTCCCTTGGTCCCTCAGTACTGACCAGTTACTCATCTCCTGCACACCCATACCACGATGGTGCCGCCACCATGTTTCATCATAACAACAGTGTTAAGTCAATGTGAACATGCACATCTAAATCAAGCTATTGGCAACAATCTAGCAAAGGATTAAAACTGGAGTTCCAGAGAAATCCA
Organism: Cololabis saira; assembly: GCF_033807715.1. Taxonomy (NCBI): domain Eukaryota; kingdom Metazoa; phylum Chordata; class Actinopteri; order Beloniformes; family Belonidae; genus Cololabis; species Cololabis saira. Next base: position 5,743,037 of record NC_084587.1, on the reverse strand, counting down.
AATAAGACATGCGCGAGAAGACAATCGATTATTGAGTGAGGTGCGTTGGACTCCGCGATGCTAGGTGGCGCCATATGTACTAGCGTTGGCGTGCTTCCGGTTCCTTCTTTGTTGTCCGTCTTTTCCTTCTCCTACTGTGTTGATATAGAGGGTCTGCATTGACGTCACTTCTCCACTGGACCACGACCCCTTACTTGCACTGAGTGGCAAAAATGTCTGCAACTAGTGGAGAAGACGGGATAACAGCCGATTATCGGCTTAAATTAAAGGCAGTTGGACTTGACAGTGACCCGTACAGTTACCCCAAGAACCAGTGGTCCATGGACATTAATATTTGGTACAGTTACCAAGAACCAGTGGTCCATGGACATTAATATTTGGTACAGTTACCAAGAACCAGTGGTCCATGGACATTAATATTTGGTACAGTTACCAAGAACCAGTGGTCCATGGACATTATATTTGGTACAGTTACCAAGAACCAGTGGTCCATGGACATTAATATTTGGTACAGTTACCAAGAACCAGTGGTCCATGGACATTAATATTTGGTACAGTTACCAAGAACCAGTGGTCCATGGACATTAATATTTGGCCACAAATCCAGTTTCCTGATATTTATATGTACTTGATTTCTACGCCGGGGAAATACACGAAGCAAAGCTTGAAGGCTTACAAAAGTCTTGACGCTTGGTCCGACTTCAAGGCAGGATTTGTTGTAGAAATTAAAGTGATGAGGACACCGAACTTCATGATTTGACCATTTAACGTTAGCTACCCAAAAATCCAACATTACCTGATACAAAATGGGAACCACAAATCCACGTTTCAGTGTCTGGAATCCAGTTGTTTCTGTGAATTGCAGCGATCCATTTGTCTCTCTTAAGCTTATTTTTTTCGGCAGTCTGTAAAACGATAACTCAGATTTCTTGCTAAATCTATGAGTACAGTCGATCACACAACAGCTCTTTCCCATTTTAGATGTTTTCCAGTTGCTCAAACTGAAAGTTTACGCTGCCACTCAGTCTTTCTGACACTCAGTCTTTCTGACACTCAGTCTTTCTGACACTCAGTTGGCGTAACCTGCTGTGAAGTCGCATCTGTGACGTCATGCACATTCCCTCTATTCTGGCTTTCGCGGTGTCGTCACTCCCTGAAGGGGGGGTCAGTAGCTCGGCTAAGCGTGGGTTCTGTATACATGCCGGAAAAACTCAGATTAGGACCGCGTTATCTGGCACTAAAAGCTCGGTCTCAGGAGCTTCAGTTCGGTTCAACTACAGCCGGCTAAAGTGTATACACGACTTTTAAAACTTCGATATCGGTCGGATTAAGGCAACAATTCGACTTTCTGTTAGTGCATGTAAACATACTGACTTTAGCAACAATATGTACGGTGGCCGAGACCCGCCATTGCTGAAAATAAATAAAGAAACGCTGCAAATAAAAAGAAACTCCGCTGCAAATAAAATAAACGCTGCAAATAAAAACAAATGCCGCTGCAAATATAAAGAAACGCTGAAAATAAAAAAGCGCTGAAAATAAAAAAGCCACAACGGAAATGAATTACCGGGGACTATTTTTGCTGATGCACCGGTGTTTTTTACGTGAGAGGAGAAGAAGACGACGAAGAGGACGTAAGTGAAAAGGAAGAAATAAGAAGAGCGAGGAATAAGAAGAACAACGAATGAGAAAATAAGTGAAAAGGTTAGTGTTCAACGTCGCTACGTGTAATTTTTAATGTGCAACACCGGTGCATCGGCAAAAATAGTCCCCGGTAATTCACTTCCGTTGTGGCTTTTTATTTGCGTCGTTTTTTAATTTTATTTGCAGCGTTGTTTCTTTTTGTTTGCAGCGTTTATTTTATTTGCTAAGCGTTTATTTTATTTGCAGCAGCGTTTCTTGTTTGCAGCGTTACTTTTATTTTCAGCAATGGTGGGTCTCGGCCCCCGTAAATATGGGCAGGACAAGTGGATCCACAACAAAGTTACACTTCCCACCTGCACGAAGTGTTCGGTTTACCCCCCTGCCTCATTTTAAGTTCGGGTTTTTGGCCTTACAATAAAAAAAAGTACAATGTATTCCCAGTTTCACTCTTATATAATGGATATGTTCCTGTGTTGCACCACGTAACGCTTCCACGGGCAGCGTATTAGTGTGTGCACATAATGCTTTCATTCATCGTGAAATGCATTCTGGCTCACGTCAGGCTCAGGAGGGGTGAGGGCGGCGGGGGGGAAGTTGGCAGCGCCACACAGTTATTACACGGACTAAAGGAGAAACAACCTCTCCTCGTTCCCTCAGTTCCTTCAGTTCCCCTCGTCTCACACACCGAAACATCTGGAGGCTGCGTACGACCCCACAACAGCTGCGCTAACTACCCTTCTTGCTTGCAAAAGTGCAATAATGCCACTTAGTGACTGAGAGTTATCAGCGTGGGGTGTTTTTTTTTGGTGAAATGGAGCATGAAACAAGAGGCGTTTGTTTTACATGGTTTCATTTCTGCTGAAAATCACCAACACCTGCTTATTCTATTGAGCCGTTCTGATTACAGCCGGCATAAAACAGCGACTGCAGCGATCCTGCAGGAGTGGAACAAACCCATCACTTTCATGGAGGCATCTTAATGTAATTGGACTAGTTTGGCACGCAACAACGCCGAATCTCTTGTGCACGTTTGCTTCAGGAAACAAAAGGCATCATTTATCTGGTACGACAAGCTTGTCCCATTTCATGTCTGGCAGAGAAAAGCTGGCACACTTCAGCTGAAGCTTTGTGCGGAATTACTTATGATGGTGGAATAACAACTCTTACATAACGCGCTCATCTTTCGCTCATTATCGACATAGAGTCTTTGTCTTTCAAAGGAGTGTCAAAATTGCAATCTTAAAAACAATTGCAGCAAAAATATGTCTCTTTTTTTAGAGTCGGGAGCGTCTTTAAGGATAAGATTCAGGGTCTTTATACACAGATCATATAATTGCGTCTAATTTCAGCCTTCATTAGAATACAGTTGATATCTAATTGTTGCTAGTGATGCAACAGTATCTTTGCACATTTTAAAGTCACTTGATATTATCGTAGCCGCTCTGACAACATCTCTTACTTTAACCCTTGTGCTGTCTTTGGGTCAAGGAAGGAGGAAAGAAGGAAGGAAGGAAGGGAGGGAAGAAGGAAAGAAGGGAGAAAAGGAAGGAATGGAGAAAAGAAGGAAGGAAGGAAATAAGGAAGGAAGGGAGAAAAGAAGGAAGGAAGGAAGGAAGGAAGGAAGGAAGGAAGGAAGGAAGGAAGGAAGGAAGGAAGAAAGGAAGGGAGGAAAGAAGGAAGGAAGGGAGAAAAGAAGGAAGGAAGGAAGGGAGGAAAGAAGGGAGGAAAGAAGGAAGGAAGAGAGAAAAGAAGGAAGGAAGGAAAGAAGGGAGGAAATAAGGAATGAAGGGAAAAAAGAAGGAAGGAAGGGATGAAAGAAGGAAGGGAAAAAACAAGGAAGGAAAGAAGGAAGGAAGGGAGGAAATAAGGAAGGAAGGAAGGGAGGAAGGAAGGAAGGAAGGAAGGGAGAAAAGAGGAAGGGAAGGAGGAAGGAAGGAAGGAAGGAAGGAAGGAAGGAAGGAAGGAAGGAAGGGAGAAAAGAAGGAAGGAAGGGAGAAAAGAGGAAGGGAAGAAGGAAGGAGGGAGCAGGAGGAAAGAAGGAAGTAAGGGAAGAAGGAAGGAAGGAAGGGAGAAAAGAAGGAAGGGAGGAAAGAAGGAAGGAAGGAAGGAAGGAAGGAAGGAAGGAAGGAAGGAAGGAAGGAAGGAAGGAAGGAAGGAAGGAAGGAAGGAAGGAGAGAGCAGGAGGAAAGAAGGAAGGAAGGGAAAAAATAAGGAAGAAAGGAAGGAAGGAAGGAAGGGAAGAGGACGGGAAGGAGGAAGGAAGGAAGGAAGGAAGGAAGGAAGGAAGGAAGGAAGGAAGGAAGGAAGGAAGGAAGGAAGGAAGGAAGGAAGGAAGGAAGGAAGGAAGGAAGGGAAAAATAAGGAAGGGAGGGAGGAAAGAAGGAAGGAAAGAAGGAAGGAAGGGAGAAAAGAAGGAAGGAAGGAAGGAAGGAAGGAAGGAAGGAAGGAAGGAAGGAAGGAAGGAAGGAAGGGAGGAAAGAAGGAAGGAATGGAGAAAAGAAGGAAGGAAGGAAATAAGGGAAAAAAGAAGGAAGGAAGGGAAAAATAAGGAAGGGAGGGAGGAAAGAAGGAAGGAATGGAGAAAAGAGGAAGGGAGAAGGAAGGAGAGAGCAGGAGGAAAGAAGGAACAGGAGAATTAGGTCATTTTGACCAAAAGACAATACAAGGGTTAAAAAAGTTGGTCTCAGCTGGTAATTTACTTCTACAGTTATTTTGTCTGGCAGCAGCTGACCTCCATTTCAACCGAAATACAGCTTACTATGAACCGGAATATTTATATGTGCACGTACCTGTTAACAAAAGGTCCTCAAGGAATCTTCCAATGAGAGATGCAACGGTCCGAGACGCGCACTCCTGGTTTATAGGACGATCGGGATGCGCGCTCCCGCTCACGAGCAGTTACTGCGCGGGCCCGACATGTGTAAACAGAGCGCGCACATGTACTAATACAAAGACAACAAAGAGTGTGTGTGCCGGGCACAAACACGTGTGCTCGGGGCTTACACCGATTACAAAGTGTATGCTGCTAATCCAATTAGTGAGCAACAATTGTGGATTATTAGACTGTGCAGGAAGGTAACTGAACATGTTACTGTGGAGAAATTAACAAGGTGATTTATTAAATTGTTTATTACTTCAAAAAGATGAACAACAAGATTGAAAAACTCACAGAGCTCAAACTCCTTTAAAGGTATAGTCTGTGATCGTATTCAAAAACATTTATTGTTATACTGGGTGAAATGGTCCTTCCATCCTGAGAGTAGCCAGTGAATAATGTGTTCAGAAAAAGGAAAGAAAAACATCCGACCTCTCTGACAGCTTTAATCCTGTAAAAACTCTGACCAATCTGTTTTTTGCGCACCGAATGACACGGATTGGTCAGAGGACCAGAGGATTGGAAGGGGGGAAGAACCAATCAGATGCCTTCATTTTAAGTCCCAGTATGGGTGTCCGTGGGGATGGAGGCGTCTCCATCCCGACGAGGGCGGAGAGCGCCGGTGCAGGTGGCGCTGCGGTGCCGTGCAGGCTCTGTTGCCACGGCTACGCCGTAGCCTACGGCGTAGGTTACGCGGCGACGCGCACCATTCTGCGCTGGTGTAACCCGGAACCATAAATCAGTCTTCAGTGTGTGCTCTGTCTGCTGTTCTGAACTTCTCTGTTGTTCTCATGTTGCTGGGACGTCGGGTCCCTCCGCCGAGACACAACTTTTGCGGTATGCGTTCATTGTTGTGTCTAAAAATGATGCGCAGTGCCCACCCAATCAGAAACGGTACACATATTCTGTGATATTTTTTTATATTTATAAAAAAATAAAATTATTAAAAAAAATAAAGGATCCCCGTAACATTGATGTGTATACTATCGATGTGGGGATGAACTGTATATTGTAAGGGTTAAATTATATATGTTATTGCTGATGTGTTTGTACTTGTGTTTTAATCTTTTTTACTAGGTACTAGCCTATTATTTCTGGCAGGGGGACTGCCAATGTAAACTAGCCTTTTGGCTACAATTGGGTACATTTACATTTTATTTTATAAAAGGTTTCTTAATGTACGTTGTCCCTCTCTAACAAATAAAAATAAACTGAAACTGAAAACTTTGATTGGGTGGGCAGGATGCACGTTTGGGTATGCACAGCCCCCCCCTGCCCCCCCTAAAACCGGCCTCGCTTACAGGTGAATGAGACATGGGGTAGTTTTGTTGAAAATGTGCTGTCCAAAATTTCCAGGGAAACTCGACTCCTGCAAATGCGCGTTCCCCAAAGTTTGTGGGGGCGTGGCTTTGGACGGAGCGCTGACGGGAGGGGGAGGAGGGGGCGGGGCTTAGAGGAGGTGCCACTTTCAAATCTTGCTAGCTCTCCAACATCACGGACTATACCTTTAATATCAGAAACTCAATTCGTGGCCAAATATTAATGGCCATGGACCACTAGTTGCAGCCATTTTGGCTGATGTTTTCCACTCAGTGCGAGTAAGGGGCTGGTCCAGCAGGGAAGTGACGTCAATGCAGACCCTCGATATCACACAAGTAAGAAATACTTGAGTCCAAGAATAAATAAGCATTCGTGGTATTTACTTTCCTTGTGTCTTGATTCATGTAAATAAAGCTTCTTAATGCCACCGCCCTCCATTTTCACCTGGGTCCAGCCTGAGCACAGACCCTAAGAGGAGTTTATGTTTAGTAATGGTTGAATTAAAGACCTTAATCCAAAAGGGTTTGTTGCAGAAAGACTGAGGCGAGCAGTTCTTGTGAAGAAACCCTCCAATATCCCGGAGCTGATGCAATTCTCCGCAGAAGGACGTAAAACCTTCTCATGCTGGTGTGTGGGACTAATGAACGGTTACCGAAATCGCTGTGCTGCAGCGAAGGCTTCACAAGGAAGGCACCAGCGGGGAAACAAAAGAGCCACACTCAGTTCAGGGCTGGAATATTTGCTTCAATGTTTCAGACGTCAAGTATGCAGAAATATACACAGTTTTAAAGGCTTTAAAAATGGTATACATCCTTTTATAAAACCAAATGCTAATTTATTTTGAATCCTAATGTTTATGAGATTATATATTACAAATATATCAAGACGCTTTTTTTGTTATTGATTTTATTCATCAAAGAGTTATCATGTTAATTGCAACTAAGATAATTCCCAATAGAACATTTGGGGTGAGGAATCAGAGGAAGTGGCTGACATGAACAAGGTTTAATAACAATGAAACACAACAACATAAAAGGATTCACATTTTTAAGCCATTCTATGAGGCAATATCCCTTCATTTTTGGTTCCCAACTTTTCACCATTTAAAAACAAAGCCATGTGCTCGCATTCAATTAGCTGCTGCAGTAGTTTCGGATGCCCAGAAAAAGGACTCTCCTATCTCCAAACAGCATTTGCCATGCAAAGAAAAAGAAAAAGGCAATATCCCTTCTAACTACATGGGGCCAGAATATTAAAGACGGTTTCTGTTTCAGCCTCTGGTGTAAAACCGGGCATACACTGTGCGATTATCGGCTCGTTTTGAGACGATTTTCCAGTCTTGTGACTATTTTTTGGATCGGGCCTGTCAGGGTTTGACACTTCCCCCCAGTTTTTGAGTTTCAGTTCTGTCCCTCCTTTTTCCCATTTGCCCTGATTGTGTCTGCACCTGTGTCTCGTTGTGTCTCGTTATCCCCTGTGTATATCTGGTCTTGTCATTCCTTTGTTCCCTGTTGGTCCGTACTGTTTCCACCTCCATGTCTCCTCGTCGTTTTTTCCTTCATGATCCTGGTTTTTTGTTAATCCTGCTCTGCAGCGCTTTGTTTTTGCCTTTTTGTAAATAAACCCTTTTTTGTTGTGAACTCCTGGCTCCTGCTCTCCTGCGTTTGGGTCCTCGACAAAACCGAATCACAACAGGGCCAGATTTCGACCCAATCGTTGGTCGTGCCTCGTGCAGTAAACGTGGGGTAACGACAAGAGATTAACAGCTCACGACGAACTCCCGATCACAAATCGTGTGCTCGCAAGAAAATCAAACGTGTTTGAAATCCTCGTCGTGCAACGACCCGATTTGCCTCATCCTTTCGCAGAGAGCATGCGCAATCTGTGATGTCACGTCAAAAACTATTATTTGTAGTTTAAAATGTTGCAAATTCACATTACAAATCATGTTTTAATAGCAGAAAAAAAAGGCTGCATTTCCCACGTCTAACCAGCCAATTCCTTGTCCAATCACGACGTTGCACAATGTATGCCCAGCTTAAGACATAACCGATTCCACCTGAAAAGGGTTAACGTCATATTACAAGACATGCCATATAGGCCTCGCTCATTAGCACAGTGGCACCCGTGTCAATGCACCCCCTTGTGGTTAGATGTGGTATTGCTGCATAGATTAGCTTTATAACACATTTTCTTCTTTATTTTATTTAAGCGAAAATCTCCTGAGGTCTTAATGAAATGTCTTATTCAAGGTTTGGTCAAAACACCACAGATACGTTACAATAACTCGCTTTTTAACCATGAATTTACAGTTGGTTTTAGGGGGCGGAGTCTCAACCTCTTTCTTCCGCAAAGTGTCGCCCTTTTGCGATCCGTCCAACTGTTTTGCGTGATCCGCCTCTGAGGTACAGAAAATGCACAAGAACACAGGGAGGCTGGAGGAGACGGCGATGAACGCGATCTGTGATGTCACAAAACCCTGTACGATATGTCCGACTCATTTTCAGACGTTAGCGAGTTTGTGTCATAGCTTTTGATTTGGGGGTCACTTCAAACACGTGTATGTTTTCTGCTTCGTTTAAAGAAGCATTTCTCATCACGTCTCCATCAAAAACTTAAATCAACTATTTATTTGTACCTTATGATCCATAAACTCTGTAAAATGTGGTGAAACACACACAAACTGGTATAATATTGACAAAATATATATATAATATATATAAATGATTTTTTTTTTTTTTTTTTTTTTTTTTTTTTTTTTTTTTTTTTTTTACCTTGTCTGCACACATATTATTGATTGATACCATGACGGTAGAAACCAAAAGTGTATATATGTGCATTATTACTATATGTAATATATACATATATATACGCACACATATGCGTACACATACATAAATATACACATACAAACCCAGTGTTTTTTTTTTTTTTTTTTTTTTTTTTGGGGGGGGGAGGGGGTGGGGGGGGGTGGTGACGACATCCACTGCCAATCCAGGAAGCAGGAACACACGGAGACACACGTCAAGCACTGGAAATCTGCAACAAAAAAACCACAAACAAAGCACGAAACCGGCACGGAGCCATCCAAAACACGAACAGCAATCGACCTAAATCTTGAGATCTGATCGCAGTCTGAGCTAAGCTATCGCTACCGCTACCTAAACCCCAAAACTAAAGAGCCAGCATGCAGGTGAACAAGCCAGTGTGTATGTCTATGTGTGTGTGTGTGTATGTATATGATCATGCATGTGTGTGTGTGTGTGTGTGTGTGTGTGTGTGTGTGTGTGTGTGTGTGTGTGTGTGTGTATGCGTGTGACTAAATTACTATATGTGTGTGTGTGTGTGTGTGTGTGTGTGTGTGTGTGTGTGTGTGTGTGTGTGTGTGTGTGTGTGTGTGTGTGTGTGTGTGTGTGTAATAAACCAAACAAAGCTCCACCTGAAGTGTATCTATAGTGGGGGAGGGGGGGGAGCAACCCCGCCACCCGTGAGACCAGAGGCCGACAAGGAAGAGCCCGGAACCCAGGCCACCGGCAACCCCACAGAGGGGAGAAGTAGGAGGGAGGCAACCCACCGCCTGCGAGGCCCCCCCCCCCCACCCGGCGGCGGCCGAGGGGGCCCGCGGGCGGGGCCCCCACGGCGCGGAAAGAAGCAGCCAGGGATCCCGCGGCGGCGGACCGCGACCCAGGCAATCCCCGGCCACCCGGTCCGGGCCGGACACGCGGCCAGGAGGCCCTCACCCTTCAGGCCAGCGACCCCCACCCGGCAGGGGGCCAGCCCGCCCGGAGAGACAGAGCCGCCCCGGCCGCCGACGCGGGCAGGCGCACCCGTCCCCCACGAAAGTGGCCCTCCAAGACCAGAGGGGCGCCCCGCCGTAGAGGCAGCGGGGGGGACCGGAGACGGGCCCGGAGAGAGGGAACCCCCCAACAAGGCGACACCCGCGCAGGCCCGACAACGGAGGGCCCCAGACCCAGGCATCCCATTCATTCATCCATTCACCTATCCGATACCTATACTAATAATAATATAATATACTATACATAATAATAATAATAATACTAATAATAATACTAATAATAATAATAATAATAACCATCTTTGTATAATATAATATTGATAAATTATTAAGTTTTTGATGTCCTGCCAATGGAGGCTCAAATCCTCCATGGCAGGACCCTTCCATACCGCATTCTCACCGACACAGACATACAATCACGCACCGTTTCCCCCTCCCCGGGGGGATCCAGCACCGCCAGAAGGCACCCCAGGCTGCACGGCGGGCCCCGCCAGGCCCGGGTAACCCGACCCACCCGTCCCAGGCCCAGGCCGGTGAGGGAACGCGGGTGATGTGGGACCCCCTCCCGCCCCTTGTGTTGAGTGCATGTGATTAATGCCATAAAAACAGGGAGGAGGGAGGGCCAAGTATCGATTGACACAGACCCCCCCCCCTCCCGAACTACGTGTCCTTGTCAAATGTATTTATTAAGTGTTGAATGTGCAGTGTCTATTTTGCTGTTAAAACCGTGAGGCGGGGAGTGCCAGGCCCCGCGGGACAGTGCCCCCCACGACCCGGACCCCCCGCCTTTCGCCTATGTGCGTATGAATCGTGTAGGGGGGGCAAGAGGGGGAGCGGAGGCCGAAGCCAGGAAGCAGGACCAGCAAAGCCGGCCCTGATAAGACACCCGCGTCCCCCCACCGGCCGTCCAGTAGACGGGGGCCGGCCCCCCGAGCCGGGCAAGGGCCCCACCGTACCTCCAAGGGCGCCCCCGGCGCCGCCGGAGCCCCCAGACGGAGGAGGAAACGGTCCAACATCCTCCCATTCATACTGACAACATAAGACATAGATACCTGGGAATGGTGCCACCCCGCCGTCGCGCCCGCCCGTGCACCCCCCGGTCAGGGGAAGCCCGCTCCCCGGACCCGGCCCCACCCCCCCCCGAGGCCACCCCGGCGGACACCCCAAGGGTCCCGGAGTCCCCACATCCGCAGGGGCACTTGGCCCCCGCCCAGCGACGGAGGACCAAGGCAGCAATGCCCCCCCAGCGCAGACAGCCACCCCCCACCCAGGCAGGGCCGGGCCCTCCGGGTGGAACCCCCACGTCCACGGCCCCGCCCCCCCCGGGAGGCCCGGAGACGCCCCAGCCACAGCCCCCCGCCCGAGCCCTCCCCAGCCACCCCCCCCCACCGCCATGAGGTAACCCCCCCCACAGGCCCCCATATATTTATATATATATAATATATATAAATGAATTAATGTCATCAGTAACATTTATCCAGTGTTTGTAAGTGTTAGGATATTGGGCATTATAAGGCTCATGCACATCTTCACACACTCTGCATACACTGTTTGTTTATTATTTGGCAGATTGGCACTGGGTCGATACGTCACAAGGGGGCGCGGCTATATAACGTCATCACCCGCTGACGAGGAAAGAATTGTTTGAACCAGGTGGCGGCTGGCGTGTTTTGTGTGGTATGCGGGTCGGGAGTCACTGACGTTACGATTCACACGGAGGCCAATACTCAACCGGTAGCTGATAGTTGTGCACACGGTGAGAGGAGCGGAGCTTCGTGTATGGAATGTTATTATGACTGAGACGCGTGCGGCATCGGAGACGTGCAGCGACAGAGAGATGGACATATGACGAAAAACATAAAAAACTCCTACGGGAAAAAAAGGGATAAAACTGAAAACGTAATAAAAAGAATCCGGAGCGGGATTGGATACCCGCATCTGAACTGAACCTAACCAGCACCTCGCTTCGGCTGCGCCGGCCAACGACTGTGCTGGCCGTTGCCAGCAGGTGAGTGGACAGGTTCTGTTATTGTGGAACGGTGCCGGGTTTTTGTTGTTTATTTTAGTTTGACACGCACACACACACACATACATACATTTCAGGTCAGGGTTATGTCCTACTTAACGGGGTAGTAGGTTTTAACTTGTGACAGATGGGGGCTCGTCCTTACTGAACTTTTTGTTTTACTCCCTACTTTACTTTACTAACGTAGTTAAGATTAGTGCAGTAATCATGGAGGAAGAATTTGAACCCCAGCAGTTTTTGGAGAAAACACCCAGGCTTAGTGAGTGGTATGACCTAAAAAAGGAGCAGTTACGGGAAGTGGCCGAGTACTTAGAAGTGGAGTTAACGCCTGATGTGAAGAAGGGGCAAATGGTGGAGATATTGGTAAAGCGAGTGGGTGGAGAGCCGCTTGATAATGCCACTCGGCAGCAGATGTCATCAGTTGAGGTACAGCGGGTGACGCTTGAGCAAATGAAAGTTAAAGAGAACGCAGAGACAGAGCGTGAGCTTGCTCGTATTGCATTGGAAAAAGAGAAATTGAGGGTGCAATTGGAAATAAAGAAAATGGAGTATGAAGGAGCTAAAAGTAAAAGGGAATTTGATGTAGGGCGTAATATATGCCTTGTGCCTAAATTCTGTGAGCAAGAGGTGGATTTATTTTTTTTGTCATTTGAAAAGGTGGCAAACAGTTTAAAGTGGCCCTCAGCATATTGGTCTCTGCTGGCTCAAAGCGCATTTACAGGAAGAGCTCAAGAGGTGTATGCAGCTCTAGATGAGGAGAAGTCGGCTGACTATCAGATGGTGAAGAGAGTGGTGTTGGGTGCTTATGAGTTGGTACCTGAATCCTATCGCCAGAGATTTCGGGGGTTGCAGAGGAAAGTGGGGGAGTCACATTTGGAGTTTGCTAGACAAAAGGAGATGGCGTTTGATAGGTGGTGCCGTGCCCAAAATGTGAATGAGGATTATGGTAGGCTAAGGCAGCTTATTTTGACTGAAGAGTTTAAAAATAGTGTGCCCCCAGGGATGAGGACTCATTTGGAGGACCACAAAGTGGATAATTTACAGAAAGCGGCCATATTGGCAGATGAGTTTGAATTGTCGCATAGGACAAGTTTTGGTAATGCAAGAAATAGTGGCTATCCAGGAGCACAGGAGGATGGTGGAGCATCCGTGAGCAGGGACTCCCGAATAGGGGGGAAAGTGAGGAATGACAGGCCAGGAGTACCTCCGGGAATGCCATCGGGGCCAACTTGTCATTATTGTCGAAAAAAAGGACACATAAAAGCGGAGTGTTGGAAATTGCAAAATGACACGGGAAGAGACGGTGGAGTAAAACCAGTCGGGTTGGTGTCCACAGGTCAGGAGTTGGCGGAGATAATGGACAGGGAGGAAGAATGTGGAATAAAACCAGTGGGGTTGGTGTCCACAAGCCCAGGGAAGAGGAAGGAGAAGGACAAGGTTTTTGAAATGTACAAAAAGTTTATTTCGGAAGGATCAGTTGTAGTGGATGGGGAAGAGAGTCCTGTGGTGGTGCTGCGAGACACAGGCGCCAGTCAGTCGCTATTGCTTGGAAAGGCTGGAGAGTTTAAGGGGACATTTCTCCATACTTATGCCCTTATTAAAGGGGTTGGAGGGGAGTTTATGTCTGTCCCTATTTACCAAATGACATTGAGGTCTAAGGTGGTGAGCGGGCTGGTGTCGGTGGGGGTGGTCACCAGTTTGCCAGTACCAGGGGTAGACTTGATTCTGGGTAACGATTTAGCTGGAGATAAGGTGTATGCTGATCCAGAGATCACTACTACTCCAGCTGTGTCAAGGGAGACTGAGGGGTTACAGGTCAAATTCCCGGGAATTTTCCCCGCTTGTGTGGTGACACGAGCCCAGGCTCGAGTGGTGGCGGAGGCAAAGGGGGAAGATGACGCAGTGGGGGCTCCGAGTAGCCTGTCCAGTGTTTTCTTTGCAGAGGTGGAGAGTTCTATTAAGACGTTCACGCATGGTGCTTTGGTGGCGGCCCAGCAGGAGGACCCAGTGGTTAAGAAACTGTATGACAGTGCGATAAAACAGGAGGAAATGGTAAATGAGACAGAGGGATTTTACCTAAACAACAATGTGCTTATGAGGAAATGGAGGGCTAGGGAGTGTCCAGCTGATCAGGAGTGGAAGGTATTGCATCAGGTGGTACTTCCTCCCTGTTACCGAGAAGACATCCTTAAGTTGGCTCATGATGTCCCGACCGCTGGGCATTTAGGCATTAGGAAGACGCAGGCCAAGGTCCAGCAGCATTTTTACTGGCCAAAAATGCATAAGGATATTGTTAACTTCTGTAGATCGTGTCATGCATGCCAGGTGGGAGGGAAACCAAATCAGGTTATTCCCAAGGCGCCACTTATTCCGATACCTGCTTTTGAGGAGCCATTTACTAGGGTGTTGATTGACTGTGTAGGACCACTGCCGAAAACAAAAAGGGGGCATCAGTATTTGCTCACCATTATGGATGTGGCTACAAGGTATCCAGAGGGGATTCCCCTAAGGAATATCAAAGCGAAAACGGTGTTGGATGCATTACTGAAGTTCTTCACCCAGTATGGGTTGGCTCAGGAGGTCCAGTCCGATCAAGGTAGTAACTTCATGTCGGGGGTTTTCCAAGAAGTTATGTATGAATTGGGTATAAAGCAGTTGAAGTCATCTATTTACCATCCAGAGTCTCAGGGTGCCCTCGAGAGGCATCATCAGACATTGAAGACAATGATCAGGACATACTGTGTTGAGGACCCAGGTGACTGGGACAGAGGGATCCCTTTCCTGTTATTTGCAGCCAGGGATGCGGTGAATGAGTCAACCGGCTTTAGCCCATTTGAGCTGGTTTTTGGGCATGAAGTACGGGGTCCTTTGAAGTTGGTGAAGGAGAAGTTTCTTGGACAAGAGATGGAGGTGAACATCTTGGATTATGTGTCACAGTTTAAGGCCAGACTGAGAGCAGCTTGTGGGATTGCTGGAGAGCATTTGAAGGGGGCCCAAGAGAAAATGAAGGCTACATATGACAAGTGCGTGCAGGAGCGTAGTTTTAAGGAGGGGGATGTAGTGTTGGTATTGTTGCCAGTTAGTGGAGATCCTTTACATGCTCGATTTAGTGGACCCTATGTGATTGGGGAGAGGATCAGTGATGTGAATTATGTGGTTAATACCCCGGATAGACGGAAGAAGAAACGGTTATGTCACATTAATATGCTGAAAGCATATCATGGAAGGGGGGAGAAGCCAGTGGTAGCTCTTACTACAGAATCCTTAACTCCAGGCGAGAGTGACACCGAGGACGATGGCACAGGGAGTTTGGGGCCAGTGGAGGTTCGCTTGACAAATAGCGAGGTGATTGCCAAGGGGGGGCAGCTGGTAGAACATCTGCAGCCGAGTCAAGGTGATGAAGTGCATGCTTTGGTCCAGCAGTTTCCGTCTGTGTTTGCAGATACTCCTGGTTTCACCTCTGAATATATCCATGATATAGAACTGGTCGGGGAAGCAAGGCCTATTAAGCAACATCCATATAGGTTAAATCCTCTGAAAATGGTTATTGTTAGGGACGAAATAGCATACATGCTAGAGCATGGTATTATTAAACCTAGCAGTAGTGACTGGAGCTCTCCTATTGTACTGGTCCCTAAACCAGATGGGAGTACTAGAATGTGTGTGGATTATAGAAAAGTGAATGCAGTGACGAAAGCAGATTCTTATCCTATTCCTCGGATTGAAGACTGTATTGATAAGATCGGGTCCGCCAAATATGTGTCCAAATTTGACTTACTAAAAGGGTACTGGCAAGTGCCGCTGTCGGAACGGGCAGGGGAGATTTCAGCATTTGTGACTCCGGAGGGCCTGTACCAGTTCCGGGTCCTTCCATTTGGGTTGAGAAATGCCCCTGCGTGTTTCCAGCGGTTGATGAGTCAAGTCACTCGAGGCTTGACAAACTGTGTGACCTATATTGATGATGTGGTTCTGTACCATGATACTTGGGAAGAACACATAGCCCAGTTAAAAGAGTTCTTTGTGCGACTGGCTGAAGTCAACCTAGTCATTAATTTGGCAAAAAGTGAGATTGGCAAGGCCCAGGTGACTTATTTGGGGCACGTAGTGGGACGTGGGCAGGTCCGTCCTCGTGCTGCCAAGGTGCAAGTCATCGATGGACTTCCGGTGCCCCAGACTAAGAGACAGTTGATGAGGGTGATGGGAATGTGTGGATTCTATCGGAAATTTGTCCGTAATTTTGCTGCAATAACAGAACCACTTACAAATCTCTTAAAGAAAACTGTGAAATATGCGTGGAGTGAGCAGTGTCAGAGAGCGTTTGAGCAACTGAAGGCCATTTTAACCTGTCAGCCTGTATTACATGCTCCCGATTTTGGGAAACCATTTAAATTGGCGGTGGATGCGTGTGATGTGGGAATTGGCGGAGTGCTCATGCAGGAGAACAGTAGTGGGATGGATATGCCAGTGGCTTATTACTCTAAGAAATTAAATCGCCACCAAAAACGTTACTCCACCATAGAGAAGGAAGGGTTAGCCTTGGTGTTAGGGTTGCAGCATTTTGAAATTTACGTGACTAACGGCTGCGGTGAGGTTGTGGTCTACACTGATCACAATCCATTGGTGTTCATTGAAAAGTTCAAAACAAAGAACCAGAGGCTTTTCCGCTGGAGTCTAGTTCTGCAGCAATACAACCTAGCTATACAGCATGTGGCAGGGAAGGATAATGTCATTGCAGACACACTTTCTAGGGCAGCGGAGTGAGGAGTCGTTAGGTTGGGTAGTGGGGTTAGAAAGAGCAAGTGTAGCTGCAGAGTGGAAAAAAAAAAAAAGTTTTTTTTTTCTTTTTTTTTATGGGGGGAGATGTTAGGATATTGGGCATTATAAGGCTCATGCACATCTTCACACACTCTGCATACACTGTTTGTTTATTATTTGGCAGATTGGCACTGGGTCGATACGTCACAAGGGGGCGCGGCTATATAACGTCATCACCCGCTGACGAGGAAAGAATTGTTTGAACCAGGTGGCGGCTGGCGTGTTTTGTGTGGTATGCGGGTCGGGAGTCACTGACGTTACGATTCACACGGAGGCCAATACTCAACCGGTAGCTGATAGTTGTGCACACGGTGAGAGGAGCGGAGCTTCGTGTATGGAATGTTATTATGACTGAGACGCGTGCGGCATCGGAGACGTGCAGCGACAGAGAGATGGACATATGACGAAAAACATAAAAAACTCCTACGGGAAAAAAAAGGGATAAAACTGAAAACGTAATAAAAAGAATCCGGAGCGGGATTGGATACCCGCATCTGAACTGAACCTAACCAGCACCTCGCTTCGGCTGCGCCGGCCAACGACTGTGCTGGCCGTTGCCAGCAGGTGAGTGGACAGGTTCTGTTATTGTGGAACGGTGCCGGGTTTTTGTTGTTTATTTTAGTTTGACACGCACACACACACACATACATACATTTCAGGTCAGGGTTATGTCCTACTTAACGGGGTAGTAGGTTTTAACTTGTGACATAAGCAATTACAAAAAAACGTAGACATAAATAAACTAAAATCTCTTTTTCCCCCTTTGTTAAGTGATTTGTTATGTTATGAACCTTTTTTTCAGCTTGTACACACATTTTTGCAAAACAAGATGAAAAGGTAAAAAAGAAAAAAAAAAAAATATATATATATATATATATATATATATATATATTATTTGTATATATATATATACATATATATATATATATATATATATATATATATATATATTATTTGTATATAAATATATATATATATATATATATATATTATTTGTGTATATATATATATATATATATATATATATATATATATATATATATATATATATATTATTTGTGTATATATATATATATATATATATATATGTATATATATATATTTATAGGACTGCCTCAGAAAATTAGAATATTGTGATAAAGTCCTTTATTTTCTGTAATGCAAAAATGTCATACATTCTGGATTCATTACAAATCAACTGAAATATTGCAAGCCTTTTATTATTTTAATATTGCTGATTATGGTTTACAGTTTAAGATTAAGATTCCCAGAATATTCAAATTTTTTGAGATAGGATATTTGAGTTTTCTTAAGCTGTAAACCATGATCAGCAATATTAAAATAATAAAAGGCTTGCAATATCTCAGTTGATTTGTAATGAATCCAGAATGTATGACATTTTTGCATTACAGAAAATAAAGGACTTTATCACAATATTCTAATTTTCTGAGACAGTCCTGTGTGTGTGTGTGTGTGTGTATATATATATATATATATATATATATATATATATATATATATATATATATATATATATATATATATATATATATATATATATATATATATATATATAGCATGCCGTTCTCCTTTGACAGTGATGGAAGGGTGAGTTAAGGGGTGTGTGGTTCTGCTTTAAAAGAAATCAAGAAAAATAAATCAGTTGCATGGCACTTCAGTAAAAGTCAAGATATAAATAAGAATGGATCTAAAATAAAATGAATTGGAAAAAAAAAAGCAGTCCTACCCCGCTCCCACCCCGACTGTGTGATTATCTTTATCCACGAGTGGTTCGTGCTTTTTGATCCAGCGTCTCCTGAGTCGATGGTTCCCAGCTCTCCGGACAAAGCTCCTCGCTGGGATCCATCACGGCAGGTGGAGGGAGCTGATAACGCTTCAGCTCTGAACTCCTCCATCTCTCTGAGCTCCACCTGCCGTCCTCTGCTCAGCAGGTACGAGTCTCAGCCCTGACCAGTACTGGAGTTGAGGGGGGATGAAATAAAAACGGTCAAAATCATCCCCCCTGTAAAACTGCCATCCCCCCTTTCCATCCCTTATGTCATTTTATCAATGAATGTGGTTTTACTGATATTTCAACATTTAGAGTCATCACCAGAAAAACAAAACAAGAAAAATGTGACAATTTTCACCTGTTTCAGGTACATTTTCACTTGAAATAAGTAGGAAAATCTGCCAGTGGGACAAGATTTATCTTCTTATTACAAGCAAAAAAATCTTGTTCCACTGGCAGATTTTTCTACTTATTTTAAGTGAAAAACAGGTGAAAATTGTTGTTTTTTCCAGTGATGAGTCTTGTTTTAAGTGTAATAAGATTTTTTTTACTAAAATGAGACATTTTAACTAGAAATAAGACAAATATTCTTGTTAAGATTGTGAGTTTTTGCAGTGATCCATGTTACTTATCCTGTGAAGGACAGAGTCATATTGATAAGTTCAGAAAAGTGTTTTTTATTGTTGTGTTTTGATGTATTTGATGTAAGCCCAGTGGATATTTAAAGCTTACAGAAGGCTGCATTTAACTGCTGCTATGTCATTCCTGCAGTATTTCTGCAGGTGTTTTGGTCACTGCTATTATTTGTAATATATTATATTATTTGTAATCAGCACAAATTATCTGTCCCCATATGATAAAATCCACCATCCCCCCTGATTTTTTTTTACAACTCGAGTACTGGATACGTTCATCTATAATCGTAAATTGTAGGCTATAATAACGATAAAATGTGCATTGTGCATACAGCCAATTTGCCGACTGAGTTTTCGGCGCCGTGTGACTGTGTGTGTGTGTGTGTGTGTGTGTGTGTGTGTGTGTGTGTGTGTGTGTGTGTGTGTGTGTGTGTGTGTGTGTGTGTGTGTGTGTGTGTGTGTGTGTGTGTGTGTGTGTGTGTGTGTGTGTGTGTGTGTGTGTGTGTGTGTGTGTTCTTCTGAACAAGTTTGTGACTTTACTCTACTTTCTGCAGCATAGGCCTATAGGCTTGGCTCAATAAAAGTGAGAATAAATGTTGTTTGATGGTTATGATGAGGTGTTGTTGAACGTTAAAATGACTACGTTTACATGCAAAATTTGGGTTATTGCTAATATTAGTTACTGAAACATTCGGAATATTCCGTTTACATGGTAATTAATCATTTGGGATATCTGGATCAAACCAGCGACGCACGGAGAACGTCATGACTCAATTACCGTCATTTCCACTTCTTCTTCCTGTATCCAAATTCAAAACAAATGCTGCTTCACGCAACTTTTCTCTCACCTTCTTGTAAATCTTCTATCCCGGTACTTTCTACCGTCTACAAATGCAGAAATGTTCATATCCTTCATTACATTTATGAAGTGATTAGTCTCCTCCTGGTCTTGTTTCTCCGTGTTTATAAGAACTTCCTGGACTCAAAAGACCAGGATTCCTTGTGAACAGAGCATGCGCAGAAAACAAATTCCTGTTCCTTTTGATGGGGATATTCCGTTTGGTGTATACATGACCCAATAATCGGGTTTTAAAAGGAGTAACCCAGGGCTCATATTAGGGTTTTTAAAAACCCCAATATGAGCAAATTCGGGTTATTCAAAGGGGTTATTGGTGTTTACATGGCCGTGCAAATTCGGGTTATTGCCAATATTCAGGTTTTAAAAGGGTTACTGATGCATGTAAACACAGTCAATGACTATCATAAGGGCCCATGGAGAATGCTCCGCCCCCTCCGTGCTGAGACCCGCGCTGCCACTGGTCCAGACTGTCTCCGCTCCGACTCCACAACCCACCGCATCACCGAACTCCCCCCGGTGAGGCCGAAGCGGCAAAGGTGAAGGAGCTGCCGGCCCCTGATACCGGCACTGATCACCGAAGCGGTGGATGCGAGTGTCAGAGAGAGTGGAAGCATTACTGGAGTTGGAGAAGAGCACCGTGATGCTGTATCGCTTCGTCAGGGCCTCCATGGACGAGCCGAGGTCGAGACAGGCCGCAACTAGAGCCCATCTGCCGTCAAGATGAGCCATAGAGGGAATGCGCATGACGTCACAGATGCAACGTCACAGCGGGTTTCGCCCACTTGTGTCAGAAAGACTGAGTGTCAGAAAGACTGAGTGGCAGCGTAAACTTTCAGTTTGACACTGGAAAACATCTAAAATGGGAAAGAGCTCGATCGACTGTACTCATAGAATTAGCAAGAAATCTGAGTTATCGTTTTACAGACTGCCAAAAAATAAGCTTAACCCTTGTGCTGTCTTTGGGTCAAGGGAGGGTGAAGGGAGAAAAGAAGGAATGAAGGAAGGGAGAAAAGATGGAAGGAAGGAAAGAAGGAAGTAAGGAAGAAAGAAGAGAAGAAGGAAGGAAGTAGGAAAGGGAGTAAGGAAGGGAGTAAGGAAGGGAGAAAAGATGGAAAGAAGGAAGGAAGTGGGAAAGGGAGTAAGGAAGGGAGAAAAGATGGAAGGGAGGAAAGAAGGGAGAAAAGATGGAAGGAAGGGAGAAAGGAAGGAAAGAATGGAGAAAGGGAAAGAAAGAAGGGAGGGAAGAAGGAAGGAATGGAGAAAATAAGGAAAGAAGGAAGGAAAAGCAAAGATGGTAATAAAGGAACGAATGACGGGAGGGAGGTAGGAAGAAAAATGAGTAAAGGAGGGTAAAAAAGGAGGAAAAGAGGAAAGGAAGAAGAATGGAGAGAGCAGGAGGAAAGAAGGATAGAAGAATTGGGTCATTTTGACCCAAAGACAGTACAAGGGTTAAGAGCGACAAATGGATCGCTGCAATTCACAGAAACAACTGGATTCCAGGCACCGAAACGTGGATTTGCGGTTCCCATTTTGTATCAGGTAATGTTGGATTTTTGGGTAGCTAACGTTAAACGGTCAAATCATAAAGTTTGGTGTCTGTGAGGTAAATCAACCTTTGAACTTGTTTTGTCATTGTGAAACTGTCACATGAGTGGCTAACAGAAGCCACATCAGCCACTTCCTGATCTACTAGGTTTTGAACTGTCCTGTGACAGGTCACCACTGTAATGTCAGGACTCAATCAAACGTTATCACTTCCACCCATTGTCCACTACCCAATGTCTACTGTCTACTGTTTACTATGCATTGTCCTCATATGATCAATTCCTGTCAAAGTTTCTTAATAAAAGCATCTTCTAGAGGGAGGATCTTTGGGGAAGCTCAGGAGTTCTCAATGAGGGCAGTTGCTCTGCACTCCTCTGCTCTCCCCCCTCCTGCAGGAGTGCGCTAAAAACTCATTCCAAGGTAGTCTCTGTGTCTTTTCTCATTATGAATTTATGTAATGCTGTGTTTAAACCTAACATTTTTGGTGCACGAAACCCGAGACCCCAACATCTGAGGCGTCAGGATGATGCCCGGTGACGGGGTTCCTCGAGCCAGGGAGGGCATCTGAGACTGGGTAAGAAATGCTCCTCTCGATAAATACCTAGGGTATTTAAATGTGTTACTTTAATAGATGGGGTTATGGGGCTAATGGGGTTAGCCTGTGGTTTGGGACCACTGTGGAGAAGTCATGGACTTCACCAACACCCACGGGTCTGGGGACCCAACGAGAGGAGGTTTCTATTTGGAATGGGGTTTTAGGTTTTTTGTGTATGTTTGTTTTGGCCAATGTGTGTTTTGTCTAATGTTCTTGTTTAATGTTCATGACTGAAACTGTTTATGGACAATGTTGTGGTTTCTAAAATTGTGAAGTCAAGTTTCAATTGTTCACTGAAAAGATCAGTGCTAAACTGTCAAAAAGGGAAACTTAAGAGCTAAAAGAAACTTAAAGTTAAGAAAAATAGCTGGCTAAAATAGTAGATGTGTGGTTAAACTGAAACTTATGCCTAAAATAATTTCTAAAAAATGCTTAGTTTACGGGAGACGTCCTTAAAAACTAGGAAATTAAAGCTTGTGACAAAATATTGTGCGAAATAATATACAGGAACTTTAAAAGATTGAAAATCAATTAATTTAAGGCTAAAAGAAAAAACTGATCAAAATGTTCAAAATGCAAGCAAGAGAAAAAGAATAAAATTATGAAAGTTGTGAAAAAGAATGCTATAAGAAATGTGATTTGATGGGAAATTGGGAAGTTGATGAGAGAGCCTGCTGCAAAAGGCTGCAGAAGGCCAAAGGTCAGTGTCTGTGTGTAATCAGCTGCAGATCAGATTGTTTGTGTAAGAAGTGCTACGAGAAGCTGCATGGGATGAGGCTTGGTGGATCCAGAGGGAGTGTCTTCTCATTTGGAGACTGGTGAGTGTTAAATTTTCTATGGGGAAGTTTTTGTTGAAATGATACAAATAACTGTGTTTGGGTCTGCAAAAGGAGACTTTTTGTAAGCTGGACAACACAAGAGCTTCAGAGGGTGTTCTGTTTAGTGTTTCAAGTGAGAAACTCCCCTCTTGAGGAGGCAGAGAAATTGAGTAATATAGTTTTCTATCATTCTAAGCCCTGAATGAAGGTGTAGTGATGTAGAATTGTCAAATGGGGTTAATTCACTGTTGAATGATTGCAGATCACTTTTGTAATACTGTTTTTGGTCTTTGTATGTTTTAATCGTATGGAAAGGTGACTGTGACATGAGTGTGAAACAAATCAATAATTTGTCTTTACTTTGTCTGTCTTGAAGTCACATACTGATGATCCACAGCTTCATCAGGATGTGTTTTCGTTTAGGGCTGCAGCTATCGAATATTTTAGTAATCAAGTATTCTACTGAGAATTCCATTGATTAATCGAGTAATCGGATAAAACATATTTTTGTTTAGTTAAAGAAAAATTATAAATATACATAAGATGTTAGATGTTAGTTGACATCACTAAGACTAAGTTATGTGGTACAGTGGGTTCATGGCTGTGCATTTGAAGACCTTGTTGATGTTGAAGATCCTTGTTTCTAACCTAGAAATGCCATTGCACCTGGTGTCACACATAACTTAAAAGGTTGGGTGTTTTTTCCACGTGTTTCAATTGAACTTTCATTTGTGTCAAGCTAATTTTAAGTTCTAGTTAAGTTTTAAGTGAGAGTATTGGCAGTGTTCAAAATAAAATTATGAGACCTGCTGTATTGGAGCACATTAGGCACCAGCGCTACTTGTTTTATCCATGAATGATTACAGAGCTAAAATTGTAAACTACCCAGTTTAGCTTTATTACGTTTTTATTTGTCTGACATTTTCTGCCTTTTCTTTTAGTTAAAACTGTAGCGGGAACAGAGGTTTATGTACCGGGTAAGGGCTGATTTATGGTTCCACTTTACAACAACGTAGAATGGGGCGCGTCGCTGCGTAGCCGTGGCAACAGAGCCTGCATGGCAGCGCAGCACCGCCAGCCGGACCGGCGCTCTCCGCCCTTGCCAGAGAGCGGCGTAGGCTGCGGCGTAGGTTCTGGGTCGATTTAACGTGGAACAATGATTTTGGCTTTAGAGGGGGAACATGGGAGAAGAGACCAGAAGAATATAGCGTGGATTAAAAATAAAAGTTAAACGCTGAGCTACATGTGTCTCCCGTCAGGGCCATTACAGACTGCCTGACCATGGCATGTTACAAAAACCAAACATGCCCGCCGCCTCTTTCTTCCCCCTTTAACGTGCGCAGCGCATGGATGTAGGCACAGGCATGGATCTATTTTGGGCGCAGCGCCAGCGTGTCGTGTTGCATTAAATGTAGTCGGGGCCTGTGACGGCCTGCCCCTCTCCCTCCTGATTGGCCATTCTGCTTCCTGGATGGAAGTTGGTGCAGGTCGTCATCCCAATTGGCCTCACCTGTGTGTGTGTGTGTGTGTGTGTGGGAGCCAGGGTATCTAGGGGCTGGTTCTTGGTTTCCACCTGCCAATGGGGAACTAAGTATTCTTTCCTCCTGCACAATACTTGCACTCAGCATACTTCATTCACCCACACATAGCATACATGACTGACACTCTACATTTGAACCTACATATACTTTTGGTTTGTTTTGATTTAATTTTTACTTTAATAAATTACATTTTTGAATTTGGTGACTCATGTGTGGACTCCCTCTTTGTCACTAACTAGCCCAGTGTGTGACAAAATGAGGGCTCGCCCTTTGGTCTGACTATTGGTTTTTGATGCTGGCATATGGTTTGTGTTCCTGTTAGGAATTTTAGTTTGGCCGTAGTTGTATTTGAAGTTATTTGGTTTCAGAGTGGCTTATTGGTAGCACCTGTTGAAGCCAATTAGTTAGGTGCCAGTATTGGGAGTTCCACATGTGATTCTTCTCTTTCTGATTTTCAGTTTTGAAAGAGGTTTTGGTCGGTGGAGTTTGGGAGTAGGAAAGCATTTGTCCTTAAGTTTTGTTTTTGTGGTTTGTAATGCTTTGGTTGCAATAAATAAGGTGAGGGTTGGAACTTTGAGACTGGTCTTGGGGAAGGTGTGTTTTCCTCTGTCCATATTGGCAGAGTTTTCTTATTTTAGTTTGAGTTGGAGATTGCCGGTAGTCCTGTTATCGGTTTTGTTTAAGGTTATAGATTTACCTGGTTTTTCTTTAGTGGGGAAAGTGCATGGTCCGACGGCCCATTGCGCGGCTGGCCCTGTGCTTACCCCTCTTTTGTTCTTTTTGGCCGGGATCTCCATCTCCTTTTGGTTCTTTACTTTTGGGTTTACCTTTTTTCCTTGTTTATTTTTTCCCCCAGGCTTTGTTTGTGGTTCCAACACTTAAAGTATTGATTTATTTATTTTTTCTTTGTCACTTTGTGTAGATAGTGTAGCATGGCATCTGTAGTGGATGAATTTGTTGATTCGCCGTCAGCAGCACAATTAGATCAGTGTGCTAAGGACCAGTTGCTGCTAATTGCTGAGAACTATGAGCTTGAGGTAGCAGATAGAAAATTAAAGGAGTCTGTTAAAGTCAGTGTGAAGGCAGGTTTGTTGGAGAAAGGAATTCTTAAACCTGGTGTGGGGACTCGTTCTTCAGTTTCTGCAGATACTGTTTTGAGTTTTGAGCAACAAAAGGAAGTTTTGTTGTTAAAGCAAAAACATGAATGGTAGCTAGAACTGGCTTTGGAAGAGATGAGGCAAAAGACTGAGAGGGATAAGTTGGAATTGCAGCATAGAAAGCTAAGCTTAATTCAAGAGGGTAAATTGTCAGGTTCGGCTGATGGTGAAGGCCCTCGGTATCAGTCTGGTGCATTAGTACCATCTAATACGAGGCTTTGAGATGGTGAAATTAAACAGAAAAAAAAAAAGAAATTAAACGATTCCCCGAGGCAGAGAAAATTCCTCGATCATTTTTTGTAATCAAATTACTCGAATTATTCGATGAATCGTTTTAGCCCTAGTTTTGTCCCATAAAATGGGCGCCGCTGTGTTTTGGATACAGTGGAGTGAGGCGTGTTCATGAGCCTATTGTCATTTGCATGTCAGTCAGTGACATTTTACACGGAAAGGAGTGTGTGGAGAAGAAACAAACCCGTTGAACAATCTTTTTAGAAAAGAAGAACTCTGAGTGCATACTAGCCTATTCACACTGAAAATGTGTATTGTGATCAGTGTTGCTACCATTTAGGTTTGGAGTTCATCTGAAATGCACCAATTGAGTTTGCTTAGTGTAGTTTGAGGAGAAGTAATTTCCACATATGCACTAATACACAAAACCCACATGCGGATGATCTGAAGTTTGTGTTTAAAGTTCAGTGGGTTTTTGTCTGCTTAGTTTACACATCGGAATTTATCCCACAATTTTCTTAAGACTTCTATAAGTCTTCATAGAAGAACATGCATTTGCATTACAGCATGCAAACAGAAGATTAAGAATCTCCTGAAGACTATATGATTAATCTGGAGACAATTTTCTGACAATTTGCTGGCATTCCTTTTGGACGTGCTACAACAGAGCTCAACAACAGTTGAGAAGGCATTATTTGATAGAATGCTTCCTTTCAGTCCAACGTTTTGTGACAATGACTTATTGTTTATATATATAGAAGTTCACTGAAGACTACTGTTTACGTTGCAGAAGAGTTGCTGCACTGACAGTTTTTGTGTGGTGTTACTTTCATTAAACCATAACCCACTTGGATTGCAATGAGAACATTTTGAAATAGGAGAATTCTGTGGTCCTTGAGATAGGAGACAGAATTTAACAGGTTTTGCCCCCTTCTAAATCTAAGGTGATGGGAGGGGGGATCTGGGGGATCTCTCTGGGACGTAGAGATAACCGACCCTAGAGAATCATTAAGTCAGACTGCCGACTTGCCAGGGTGCAAAGGTCAAGATGTGGGAGAACCACTTACTTATCTGGGAAGAAGTCAGGACTCGGCAGCGATGACAACGAGACCTCCACCTCTGTTGACAATACAACTCAAATTCTAGGTGACACGAAAACCTGTTCCCCCTGGTGGATACATTGAGCCATGGGAAGTTTTTCCCATAGCTCAAACAGGAGGGATGAATAGTATAGTACACAAAGAATTAAATACTAAATACCCTTTAAAAAATTTTTGTAGGGTCTTTCCGACATGTTGCAGATACAATATGCAAGGCAATATGAGGCCTAAGAGAGGTCAGTGTCGTGAAAGGACCTATCCATTTGAAGTTGTTCATATGGATTTCGTTCTTGGAGTGAACTAATGGCCTGTTAAATTAAGGCTCAGGAAAGCCATGGCCTGAATGACGGCCATTAGTCGGAATGTACATGAGAATGTTCAAAAGTTCTTGTGGGCTGCTGGTTTCTGCTCTCTCTCTCTCTCCTAGCAGGAACTGCTGAAACCAGATCCAGATCCTGATTGGTGAGACGAAAAACATGGTCATCACCCCGTCAGGATGGCCCCTTTGTGGTCTAGATCAGGACACCGACAGCAGTAAAGATGGCTGAACGATCTACATGCGTCCACCAGTTGCAGTGAAAGCTAGCCGGAAGATGACTAGCCCAAACTGACTTGCGACAACAGACTGGAGAGGAGCTCCGAGAGATGGAAGAAACTTTTCCACTAATGACTCATGCTGACATGTTAGGAATTGTTCCTCTCTCTTTACTCTTTACTTGCATTGCTGTGTTGTAATATGATTACACTGATGTACGTTCATAAACTGGTGCTGAAGCTAATGTTACCAAAGCTATAGCCGAATTATGTCAGTTAGCCAAAGTTGTGTCAAAAGACAGACGCTCAGCAGGAGACCACTTTTGGGTCCAGGCTGACTTCCGGCCCCTGGACTGACATAATGGCTAGATTATGATTTCGATTATTACTGTCATTGTACGGTTCTGAGTGTATCATTCTGTGTCTAAGTGCAATGATCCAAAGAACCATCCAACCATCCACTGGACTAAGGAAGTTAGTCCAGTATTGCCAACAACTCCATCGAACTCTAACTGAGGACAACCTGTTTATGATAACACTGGAGTATAGATTGTTTCATTTTGTTTACTGTGAAATGTTTTAAGCTTTTATGTGTCTTGGCCAGAGTGATTGCTCACTAGGAGGGTCGGAGAGGAATTTTGCCCCATATAATCGGGTTTTCGCCTCTCCCTTGACATATAATTACGCGATAAGCCCTAGCTATTTCTTAAATGTTTGACCTTAAATGTTTATGAGGCTATTATTCTAAGCCTAATGGACGGATTTTAGTTGAAGTTTCAAATTGACAAGAGTAGGGAAATGTGAGGTAAATCAACCTTTGAACTTGTTTTGTCATTGTGAAACTGTCACATGAGTGGCTGTGTGTGTGTGTGTGTGTGTGTGTGTGTGTGTGTGTGTGTGTGTGTGTGTGTGTGTGTGTGTGTGTGTGTGTGTGTGTGTGTGTGTTCTTCTGAACAAGTTTGTGACTTTACTCTACTTTCTGCAGCATAGGCCTATAGGCTTGGCTCAATAAAAGTGAGAATAAATGTTGTTTGATGGTTATGATGAGGTGTTGTTGAACGTTAAAATGACTACGTTTACATGCAAAATTTGGGTTATTGCTAATATTAGTTACTGAAACATTCGGAATATTCCGTTTACATGGTAATTAATCATTTGGGATATCTGGATCAAACCAGCGACGCACGGAGAACGTCATGACTCAATTACCGTCATTTCCACTTCTTCTTCCTGTATCCAAATTCAAAACAAATGCTGCTTCACGCAACTTTTCTCTCACCTTCTTGTAAATCTTCTATCCCGGTACTTTCTACCGTCTACAAATGCAGAAATGTTCATATCCTTCATTACATTTATGAAGTGATTAGTCTCCTCCTGGTCTTGTTTCTCCGTGTTTATAAGAACTTCCTGGACTCAAAAGACCAGGATTCCTTGTGAACAGAGCATGCGCAGAAAACAAATTCCTGTTCCTTTTGATGGGGATATTCCGTTTGGTGTATACATGACCCAATAATCGGGTTTTAAAAGGAGTAACCCAGGGCTCATATTAGGGTTTTTAAAAACCCCAATATGAGCAAATTCGGGTTATTCAAAGGGGTTATTGGTGTTTACATGGCCGTGCAAATTCGGGTTATTGCCAATATTCAGGTTTTAAAAGGGTTACTGATGCATGTAAACACAGTCAATGACTATCATAAGGGCCCATGGAGAATGCTCCGCCCCCTCCGTGCTGAGACCCGCGCTGCCACTGGTCCAGACTGTCTCCGCTCCGACTCCACAACCCACCGCATCACCGAACTCCCCCCGGTGAGGCCGAAGCGGCAAAGGTGAAGGAGCTGCCGGCCCCTGATACCGGCACTGATCACCGAAGCGGTGGATGCGAGTGTCAGAGGGAGTGGAAGCATTACTGGAGTTGGAGAAGAGCACCGTGATGCTGTATCGCTTCGTCAGGGCCTCCATGGACGAGCCGAGGTCGAGACAGGCCGCAACTAGAGCCCATCTGCCGTCAAGATGAGCCATAGAGGGAATGCGCATGACGTCACAGATGCAACGTCACAGCGGGTTTCGCCCACTTGTGTCAGAAAGACTGAGTGTCAGAAAGACTGAGTGGCAGCGTAAACTTTCAGTTTGACACTGGAAAACATCTAAAATGGGAAAGAGCTCGATCGACTGTACTCATAGAATTAGCAAGAAATCTGAGTTATCGTTTTACAGACTGCCAAAAAATAAGCTTAACCCTTGTGCTGTCTTTGGGTCAAGGGAGGGTGAAGGGAGAAAAGAAGGAATGAAGGAAGGGAGAAAAGATGGAAGGAAGGAAAGAAGGAAGTAAGGAAGAAAGAAGAGAAGAAGGAAGGAAGTAGGAAAGGGAGTAAGGAAGGGAGTAAGGAAGGGAGAAAAGATGGAAAGAAGGAAGGAAGTGGGAAAGGGAGTAAGGAAGGGAGAAAAGATGGAAGGGAGGAAAGAAGGGAGAAAAGATGGAAGGAAGGGAGAAAGGAAGGAAAGAATGGAGAAAGGGAAAGAAAGAAGGGAGGGAAGAAGGAAGGAATGGAGAAAATAAGGAAAGAAGGAAGGAAAAGCAAAGATGGTAATAAAGGAACGAATGACGGGAGGGAGGTAGGAAGAAAAATGAGTAAAGGAGGGTAAAAAAGGAGGAAAAGAGGAAAGGAAGAAGAATGGAGAGAGCAGGAGGAAAGAAGGATAGAAGAATTGGGTCATTTTGACCCAAAGACAGTACAAGGGTTAAGAGCGACAAATGGATCGCTGCAATTCACAGAAACAACTGGATTCCAGGCACCGAAACGTGGATTTGCGGTTCCCATTTTGTATCAGGTAATGTTGGATTTTTGGGTAGCTAACGTTAAACGGTCAAATCATAAAGTTTGGTGTCTGTGAGGTAAATCAACCTTTGAACTTGTTTTGTCATTGTGAAACTGTCACATGAGTGGCTAACAGAAGCCACATCAGCCACTTCCTGATCTACTAGGTTTTGAACTGTCCTGTGACAGGTCACCACTGTAATGTCAGGACTCAATCAAACGTTATCACTTCCACCCATTGTCCACTACCCAATGTCTACTGTCTACTGTTTACTATGCATTGTCCTCATATGATCAATTCCTGTCAAAGTTTCTTAATAAAAGCATCTTCTAGAGGGAGGATCTTTGGGGAAGCTCAGGAGTTCTCAATGAGGGCAGTTGCTCTGCACTCCTCTGCTCTCCCCCCTCCTGCAGGAGTGCGCTAAAAACTCATTCCAAGGTAGTCTCTGTGTCTTTTCTCATTATGAATTTATGTAATGCTGTGTTTAAACCTAACAGTGTCCTCATCACTTTAATTTCTACAACAAATCCTGCCTTGAAGTCGGACCAAGCATCAAGACTTTTGTAAGCCTTCAAGCTTTGCTTCGTGTATTTCCCCGGCGTAGAAATTAAGTACATATAAATATCAGGAAACTGGATTCGTGGCCAAATATTAATGTCCATGGACCACTGGTTCTTGGTAACTGTACCAAATATTAATGTCCATGGACCACTGGTTCTTGGTAACTGTACCAAATATTAATGTCCATGGACCACTGGTTCTTGGTAACTGTACCAAATATTAATGTCCATGGACCACTGGTTCTTGGGGTAACTGTACCAAATATTAATGTGCATGGACCACTGGTTCTTGGTAACTGTACGGGTCACTGTCAAGTCCAACTGACGCTAATTTAAGCCGATAATCGACTGTTATCCCGTCTTCTCCACTAGTTGCAGACATTTTTGCTGATGTTTTGCCACTCAGTGCGAGTAAGGGGTCGTGGTCCAGTGGGGAAGTGACGTTAATGCAAACCCTCTATTGAAACCAGAGGCTGGACCGGGTTTTCACAGATAACAGGAGATGAATGGCTCACGGACGTCAAACAGAGGGCAGAAAACACGTCTCTATTTGAATGATTCAGTGTCGTGTTCGACTCTGTGAGGGACTCTCCGAGGGGAGGAGTCCATGTTTTCAAAACCACCTGCAAAGTCAGCATTTGCAACACAAGACAAGGTCAAATCGTCCCTTTTACTTTAATCAGAGAGAATTCTTTCGTAAATATTTGGCGAGAGAGTCAATATTTATTGTACCAACTGTTTCTGAAAATTTCACTGTTGCAAAACAGGACAAGGACAACTTAGATAAGGTCTTTATTCCTGATCTATTTCTCACTGGGACTTTGTTCAATAGTTAGTTTTATCATCAATTTGTCTTTTGTTTATGAATTCATTCATGTTTTTTTTGTAAATACTTATATTCTGACAAAATATTATTTGTATAAAAACATTTTTCAAAAGAGCATTCACGTCAAACAATTGCAACATAATCAAAATAAATAAAGTCTTTTTCACAGCCGTTTCTACAAAGGGAAATACTTTAATTTAATTTAACTTCAATGTTTAAACTACTGTATTTTGCGGACCATTAGGCGCAACATCATTGAGCAGGTTTATTATCATACATGAGGCGCACCGTGTGCATGATAAAAACATATATATGTCAGGTAAGTTGAACTTTATTCAACTCGTTCACAATAACTCAGAATATCATTCAATTGTAACTAAATCAGAAAAATAAACTACAATTTTAAATCAATCGTCTTCCACGAATCCACCAATAAAAAGTGGAGGAGGTGAGCGTCGTACTACGTCCTGTTCTCTGATTGGTTCATCGTTGCCAGCGATAGCGGAAACCTGAAGTTAGTGTGAGGTTGGAACAACGTTGTATTCCAACATTTTATTATAACTGGATTATGATACAGATTTGAGAACTGGGTTTACTCTAAAAACCTGACGTTGAAGTCTACGTGCACGAGAACCAGTTTGCCTCAACCAAGACGTCTTATGTGCTGCCCTCCTCAGCCTCCACGACCGGGAGAGTGCTGCTCTCCCGCTTGATTTTAGTACAGTATAAGAGAACAATTGTGGCTTATTAGGGCCTACAAGTCTTAATAACCAGGGTTCCTTTTAAGACAGATACTAATTTTGACTAGAAGTATAAAGTTCAGAAATATATGCTGTCGTTGTTTTCAGTCAGTGCTGATAACCACAATCAATATATCACAGTCAGACATACTGAATCAATACAACACCCTGTCCTCTGTCAAACACACGTGGCTGAATTATTTCAATATTCCAAAAAGAAATTGTTAAAATGAGATGAAAGCTGGTCTGCATGTAAACACATCCATTCATGCTAAATGAGTCAAAGGCATTCAGACGCATCAGGGTCAAAAATGGAAGAATAGTCCGTTAACAAGTATCAATGTACTTTGTATTCAAATAGTTTTATTGTAAGGCAAGGCAAGGCAAGTTTATTTGTATAGCACAATTTAACACAAGGTAATTCAAAGTGCTTTACATCAACATTAAAAGCGGCAAAACACAATTAAACATTAAATAACAAATAAAATGAAATTAAATGATAAGAAAAGAGGTAAAATAATAAAAAGCACCAGTTGTTAAAAAGTAAGGGCAGTAGAGTACAGCAGGTACATCTCATTCTTACAATGGCAAGAATTACATTTCTATACGGTCAAAACGTACAAAGACCGGGTCAAATACAGGATTACAAAAGTAATCTGTGCTGATTCGTGCGATGAATTTAACCAATTTGACAATTCTACATCACAATGCATTCAGGGCTTATCCATCACTAGTGTAACTTTGCGCGGTTTTCAAAAATCATAAGTATTTAATTTAAGATTACACTTCAGTAAACAGTAATGTTTTTAGCCCTGATTTAAAAAGAGCTGACAGTGGGACAAAATTTAAAATTAAAAAATGTAAAATCTTGTTCCACTGGCAGATTTTTCTACTTATTTTAAGGGAAAATCTACTTGAAACAGGTGAAAATTGTTGTTTTTTTTTTTTTTTCCAGTGATGAGTCTTGGAAAAGTAGTCAAATGTTGAGAAAAAAGTCAAAATTACGTGAATAAAGTTGAAATGTTGAGAAAAAAGGCAAAATTTCGACTTTTTTCTAGAAATTGTATTTCAACATTATTCTCGACATTTCGACTTCAAGAATTGGCTTTACGATATTGATTTGAAACACATATCACACATATGAAGTTTCATAACTTCAGAAACGTACCCTTAATGTTACACTCCACACTGCAAAAACTCAATATTACTTATTTCTAGTTAAAATGTCTCATTTTTAGTCAAAAAATCTCATTAACCAGAAAATAACTTGTTATTTGACAATTTTCACCTGTTTCAAGTAGATTTTCACTTGGAATAAGTAGAAAAATCTGCCAGTGGGACAAGATTTATCTTCTCATTACAAGCAATAAAATCTTGTTCCACATGCAGATTTTTCTAATATTTTTAAGTGAAAATCTATTTGAAATAGGTTTAAAATTGTTGTTTTTTTTCAGTGATGAGTGTTATTTTAAGTGTAATGAGATTTTTTTACTAAAATGAGACATTTTAACTAGAAATAGGACAAATATTCTTGTTAAGATTTGGAGTTTTTGCAGTGATCCATTTTACTTATCCTGTGAAGGACAGAGTCATATTGATAAGTTCAGAAAAGTGTTTTTTATTGTTGTGTTTTGATGTATTTGATGTAAGCCCAGTGGATATTTAAAGCTTACAGAAGGCT
Organism: Cololabis saira; assembly: GCF_033807715.1. Taxonomy (NCBI): domain Eukaryota; kingdom Metazoa; phylum Chordata; class Actinopteri; order Beloniformes; family Belonidae; genus Cololabis; species Cololabis saira. The sequence continues at coordinate 5,709,130 of NC_084587.1, read as the reverse complement.
GCATTTAACTGCTGCTATGTCATTCCTGCAGTATTTCTGCAGGTGTTTTGGTCACTGCTATTATTTGTAATATATTATATTATTTGTAATATATTATATTATTTGTAATCAGCACAAATGATCTGTCCCCATATGATAAAATCCACCATCCCCCCTGATTTTTTTTTACAACTCGAGTACTGGTGGCAAATCATCGATATCATCATCCATATGTAGAGTTAACACAATGGCTTGTCAGTGTCTAAGGTGGCAGGTGGAGGCATGTCCAGACACTTCACCTGAGCTCTGAATTCCTCCATTTCCTCCGTCTCCACCACCCTTCTCCTGCTGAAGAGCAACAAACGCTCCGTCTTCCCCCTGTTGTTAAAGCGATACACCAGACAGTCCGGACACGACGTGTGGATGAAAGTCAGCGTGACGTTATCCCCATCTCCCCCGTCGAAGGAGAGAGTGCTGTTTTCCAGGGGGACGCTGTAGGCAGAGGTGGGTAGTAACGAGTTACATTTACTCCGTTAAAAAAAAACAACTTATGCTCACCCTTATTTTTATTGGATCTTACTGCTCTGTTTTATATTTAGTTTATCCTTTTTTATCATATTTTATTTTTGTTTAATCTCAATGTTTTATCTAAATATTTTAGTCGCTATTTAGTTTTTAATGTCTTGCTTTCTAGACATACTTTTAGGATTTTATGTTATGTCTTTTTTAAACTCCTTTAGTGTATCTTCTCCTGCTTTCTTGCAGCTTTTATCTCCAGTGTTTCCTCATGGGGAGCCTCCATGCTGGGAGTGACTCTGGCCTGCAGGGGGTCGTCCTGGGGGTGGTTCTGGCCTGGTTACCGTTTCCTCACCTGGATCCTCTGTGCCTAGCCATGTCTACACCGTGTGTCTGCACCGTGTGTCTGTGTGTATAACCTAGGTGAATTGTAGTGTGCTTGTGTCTGCGGGGAGGGGGGAGGGGGGCAGGGCAATAATACGTTTTATGTTTATTTGTTTTTTGTTAAGCACTTTGTGTTGCATTATTTGTATGAGAAGTGCTATATAAATAAAGTTTGATTTGATTTGATTTGATTTGAGTACTTGAGTAGTTTTTTCACCAAGTACTTTTTTACTTTTACTCAAGTAATTATTTGGATGACTACTTTTTACTTCTACTTGAGTCATATTATTCTGAAGTAACAGTACATTTACTTGAGTAAGTTTTGGGAAATTTTGTACTTTTAGGAGTAGTTTTGAATCACTATACTTTTTACTTTTACTTGAGTAGATTTGTGAAGAAGAAACTGTTCCTCTTACTCCGCTACATTAGGCTACGTTGAGCTGTTACTTTTCTTTTATCCCTTTTATCCGCGTACGCGTCAATCTCATGACATCACTGGGTGATTCTTTGGGAAAAATGTTTGTTTTTGCACGTTTTGTCACATTTACACAGACTCAAACACACACACAGAGTTTATATGAGTTCATGGGCTTGTTCTAGTTCTGCCTGCGGAGGCTTGAAATTTTGTGCTACTTGTTTCCTAATTTATTTTTTTATTCTGTTATTATTTTATTATTTATTAAAGTACTTGAATTTACTTTAAGATTATTTTAATTTAAGCTATTTTTTATTAATTTTAATTTATTTTATTGATTTAATTTGCCTGAAGATGATTATTTTGTACTTTTGTCTGTTTGAATGGTTGTGTTAAAAAAATAAATCAGACGTTACTCAACAGTTAGTAGTTTTTTCACCAAGTACTTTTTACTTTTACTCAAGTAATATATTTGGATGACTACTTTTTACTTCTACTTGAGTCACATTATTCTGAAGTAACAGTACTTTTACTTGAGTACAATTTTTGGCTCCTCTACCCACCTCTGGCCGTAGGTACGATCGTAGCACTGGCCGTCAAAGCGAAACCTGGCCGTGTAGGAAAGGTTGGACGTGGCGGTTCCGTTGGAGAACTCAATACTGACACTGTCTTGAAGCTTGAAAGACTCCAGGAGAGCCGGGTCGCTCGCACTGCCTGCGACTAAAGCCCATCTGCCCGCCAGGTGAGCGGGATCCAGCCGGTCCAGGGGCCGGATCCAGCCGTCGCAGGTCGGAGCAGCTGAAACATTCTGTACACAGAGCAAAGTGAAACAAGCCAGCCCTAACATCTCGAATGTTCCCTCACGTCTCGGCAGCAGTGACGCTCGTTTTATACTGCAGCTTCTGTTGCGACACAGTCAGCAAAAATAAATCATCCATTAACCATCTGTGAAGCCCGAAGTGGAGCAACTAGTTTAAAACATTTATTTTTGATACAAATGTATCTACCTGCATTCATGGCTGGGTCATGGATCATCAAAGAAGTGACTGGGAAATACAATCTTTGCGTTTAGGATATTGTAGGAGGCTAGTTTAATTATGCCTTGATCTTTGTTTATTAATTTTTTGTGTTGTATTTATTTATTTTTATATTATTTTGTCTTTTCTTTCTTTTCGTATTTCATTTTATTTAACCCTTGTACTGTCTTTGGGTCAAAATGACCTAATTCTCCTGTTCCTTCTTTCCTTCCTTCTTTTTTCCCTTCCTTCCTTCCTTCCTTCCTTCCTTCCTTCCTTCCTTCCTTCCTTCCTTCCTTCCTTCCTTCCTTTCTTCCTTTCTTCCTTCCTTCCTTCCTTCCTTCCTTCCTTCTCTCCTCCCTTCTTTCCTTCGTACATTCCTTCCTTCCTTCCTTCCTTCCTCCCTCCCTCCCTCCCTCCCTCCCTCCCTCCCTCCCTCCCTCCCTCCCTTCCTTCCTTCCTTCCTTCCTTCCTTCCTTCCTTCCTTCCTTCCTTCCTTCCTTCCTTCCTTCCTTCCTTCCTTCCTTCCTTCCTTCCTTCCTTCCTTCCTTCCTTCCTTCCTTCCTTCCTTCCTTCCTTCCTTCCTTTTGGTCGGCTCCGTGTCGGTTTTGTGTTTCGTTTGTGGTTTTTGTTGCAGATTTCCAGTGCTTGACGTTTGCCTCCGTGTGTTCTTGCTTCGTGGATTGGCAGTGGATGTCACCAAATTCAAAACAAATGCTGCTTCGCGCAACTTTTCGCTCACCTTCTTTTAAATCTCGCTATCCCGGTACTTTCTACCATCTACAAATGCCAAAATGTTCATATCCTTCATTACATTTATGAAGTGATTAGTCTCCTCCTCACTCCAAACGTGTGGCGTGGTCTTGCGTTTCTCCGTGTTTCTAAGAACTCCCTGGACTCAAAAGACCATTAATGCGTCCGAACTGCCATACTTAAAAGTATATACTAAAAGGTATACTTAAATTTGTCACACTTTTGAGTAATGTGCATTAATTCGGACGTACTATTTAAAGCGCACACGGCACTTCCTGCCGTAGGGAGGAGGGGGAGTTGTTACCATGGAAACCTGTCACACAGAGTGCGAAATACGGGGGGGGTTCGGGGGGGCTGCCCCCCCCGATTAACCCTTGAGCCCCCCTGAAGGACTCAACAGCCAAGTTTAGGGGGGGTCTCAATGTTGTCAAAAAAATAAATAAATTAGGCTATATAATATAATATGATAATTTGATATGTTTGATATGATATGTAAATATGTTTAAGAGATCACCATATCAAGTATTCACAATCTAAAACTTTTATTGGTTTAACACAAGTCCTGCACCTTTATGTATGCAAATGAGCCATGTGCGCCAGAACAGCGCAATGACTAGGCCGGCTGGTTGAGATGCCACAATAACATGGCTAAGCGAAAGCTAACTCAGAGTGTGTCACTTGAACACTTTGGCTTCACATCAAAAAAGGTGTCAGTGTCAGCCAGAGATGAGGAGAGAGACGATGTCACAACAGAGGGTCCCGTTCCTCTCCCACCCTCTGATGAAGGAAGGTAAGACGAGGCCGAGTGCTCCGGGGCAGATGCTACTGCGCCCCCGCTGCTAGGAGTGACTCGCTTTAACTTAAGGTAAGAGGCCAGCCTGCTTAATATGGCCTGAACCCACCTGAGAGCTAATGTTTTTTTTAATTATTGTTATTATTATTTTGCGTTATGGCTTGTTATGAGTGTGATTTGTGAATGTGTAAGCTGCGTGAACCCACCTGTTGAGAGTCATCATGTTTTTTTTTTTTATTTTGCGTGATCACCTGTTATGAGTGAAATTTGTGAATGTGTTCACATGTTTTAACACAGCTGCAGCTGTGTTAAAACATAATTTCCTGGATGGTTACATATATATGGATGGTTACAGAATATAAGACGAGCCTGACTGTAAGACGACCCCCTCTTTTCAAGACTCAAATTAGAAAAAATATTTTTTTTTAACGCCAAATTAAATTTTTATACAGAAAATAATCACAGTACATCTGGAACAAATGATTATAACAATATATTTGAGAGAAAAAGCATGTTATTTTGCCTCTTTCAAATCATGATCTTGAAGTTTGCATCATAACTCCTCCGACCCACTTTTCTCCAGATTGTCGCTACGTTTCTCCATTTTCTGTTATCTCTTCTGTTATTTTCTTCTCTTTTCTTTCTTACCGCTATTTTTTACTTTTCTTCTTCATGCTACTGCTATTTTTATTTTTCTTCTTCGTGACAGGGGTTGGCTTTGGCCTGGGGAGTTCGGCATTCGCTCTAAAGATATCTGGCGCCATCTAGCGGTTTAAATGGGTATAACGTCTAGACCCCGAATGGAAGACGACCCCCACTTTTTCAGTTTTATTTCAGTGCAAAAAACCCCGTCTTATATTCGGGCCAATACGGTAATAATAAAATGACTTTAATGTGTCTGAACGGTCCGACCACCGATCAAGTGGAGCGGCTTCGTCGCTACTAAAGTCGCACAAAAACATTTTAACAGATTTTTCCGCACAGTGTACCACATAAAACTGATTCGAGGTCAGTAAACACAACAACATTCATACATAAGGCGCACTGCTGATTTTTGAGAAAATGTAAGGATTTTAAGTGCCTTATAGTGCGGAAAATACGGTACATGTTAAAATCAACTAGAGCCACACTATGGAACAATACCAGCTCTGGCCACAGAGGGGCAGCATCTATGTTTAGGACCAAAGGCACCAGACGGTAAATAAACAGAGAATGATTTATTAAGATGAATGTTTAAGACAGATACTTATCTGACTAGAAGTATAAAGTTCAGAAATATATGCTGTCGTTGTTTTCAGTCAGTGCTGATAACCACAATCAATATATCACCAGTCAGACATACTGAATCAATACAACACCTTGTCCTCTGTCAAACACACGTGGCTGAATTATTTCAATATTCCAAAAGAAGAAATTGTTAAGATGAGATGAAAGCTGGTCTGCATGTAAACACATCCATTCATGCGAAATGAGTCAAAGGCATTCAGACGCATCAGGGTCAAAAATGGAAGAATAGTCCGTTAACAAGTATCAATGTTCTTTGTATTAAATAGTTTTATTGTAAGGCAAGGCAAGATTATTTGTATAGCACAATTCAACACAAGGTAATTCAAAGTGCTTTACATCAACATTAAAAGCGGCAAGACACAATTAAACATTAAATAACAAATAAAATGAAATAAAATGATAAGAATAGGGGTAAAATAATATGAATAAAATTTGACAATTCTACGTCACAATGCCTGCATTCAGGGCTTATCCATCACTAGTGTAACTTTGCGCGGTTTTTAAAAATCATAAGTATTTAATTTAAGATTACACTTCAGTAAACAGTAATGTTTTTAGCCCTGATTTAAAAGAGCTGACAGTTTGAGGAGACCTCAGGTCTACAGTTGTTGAACTGCTATTTCAACATTTAGAGTCATCACCAGAAAAATAACACCAGAAAAATAACTTATTTGACAATTTTCACCTGTTTTAAGTACATTTTCACTTGAAATAAGTAGAAAAATCTGCCAGTGAGACAAGATTTATCTTCTCATTACAAGCAAAAAAATCTTGTTCCACATGCAGATTTTTCTACTTATTTTAAGTGAAAATCTACTTGAAACAGGTGAAAATTGTTGTTTTTTCCAGCGATGAGTCTTGTTTTAAGTGTAATGAGATTTTTTTTTAGAAATAAGACAAATATTCTTGTTAAGATTTTGAGTTTTTGCAGTGATCCATGTTACTTATCCTGTGAAGGACAGAGTCATATTGATAAGTTCAGAAAAGTGTTTTTATTGTGGTGTTTTGATGTATTTGATGTAAGCCCAGTGGATATTTAAAGCTTACAGAAGGCTGCATTTAACTGCTGCTATGTCATTCCTGCAGTATTTCTGCAGCTGTTTTGGTCACTGCTATTATTTGTAATATATTATATTATTTGTAATCAGCACAATTATCTGTCCCCATATGATAAAATCCACCATCCCCCTGATTTTGTTTTACAACTCGAGTACTGGTGGCAAATCATCGATATCATCATCCATATTTAGAGTTAACACAATGGCTTGTCAGACTCTAAGGTGGCAGGTGGAGGCATCTCCAGACACTTCACCTGAGCTCTGAATTCCTCCATTTCCTCCGTCTCCACCGCCCTTCTCCTGCTGAAGAGCAACAAACGCTCCGTCTTCGCCCTGTCGTTAAAGCGAAACACCAGACAGTCCGGACACGACGTGTGGATGAAAGTCAGCGTGACGTTATCCCCATCTCCCCCGTCGAAGGAGAGAGTGCTGTTTCCCAGGGCGACGCTGTAGACAGAGGTGGTAGTAACCAGTTACATTTTAGGCCTGTGTTGAAAAAATCGATTTACCAATTCTAAATCGATTCTCTTATTAATTCCTAAAAATCGATTCATATGTCTAAAGATCGATTTTTTTTTTCTTTTATTTATTTATGTATATTTTTTTTTCATCATTACATTACAACTTTTGGTTATTTTTTTGTTTATCCCCAAAAAAGGAATGTTTTGTTGGATACGAGAATAACTGGTGCCATGTTTTTGCCTTTAATTATGTTTAAAGGTATGAAAACATTAAAGTTTTCCGTTATAATTGCATAAATTGTCTATATTTCATTACTTTATATACTGTCTTGGGGTTACATTTGCAAAAAATTCTAAAAATCAAATTCTCAAAAATTAAAAACCAAAATAGACTGAAAAAGGAAGAAATAAAAACGGAATGTGGGAAAAAATAAAACCGATTTCATCCGTCTCTGTTTCCTCCCTGGATCTGTTTGGTAATTCTGACCCACATGATGTTTCTGAAAGCAGTTCTATCAGCATTCTGGGAGCTGATTGGTCCTTACAGCATCATTAGCTGCAATACTTGCTGTTGAATCTCAATATAATACTAGTAGTAATATGTTGCAGAATTACAGTCATATAATTCATGCAACAGCTCAAAAAACTGTTTTAATAACACTAACCCAAATCAATATCGGAATCGAATCAAATCTTGATAATCAATTCTGAATCTTAAGAATCGGAATCGAATCGATTCTTGACATTTGAATCGATCCCCAGCCCTATTACATTTACTCTGTTACATTTACTTGAGTAAGTTTTGAGAAATGTTGTACTTTTAGGAGTAGTTTTGAATCACTATACTTTTTACTTTTACTTGAGTAGATTTGTGAAGAAGAAACTGTTCCTCTTCCTCCGCTACATTAGGCTACGTTGAGCTGTTACTTTTCTTTTATCCCTTTTATCCGCATACGCGTCAATCTGAGTGATTCTTTGGGAAAAATGTTTGTTTTTGCACGTTTTGTCACATTTACACAGACTCAAACACACACAGAGTTTATATGAGTTCATGGACTTGTTCTAGTTCTGCCTACGGAGGCTTGAAATTTTCTGCTACTTGTTTCCTAATTTATTTTTTTATTCTGTTATTATTTTATTATTTATTAAAGTACTTGAATTTACTTTAAGATTATTTTAATTTAAGCTATTTTTTATTAATTTTAATTAATTTTATTGATTTAATTTGCCTGAAGATGATTATTTTGTACTTTTGTCTGTTTGAATGGTTGTGTTAAAAGACGTTAGACGTTACTCAACAGTTAGTACTTTTTACTTTTAGTCAAGTAATTATTTGGATGACTACTTTTTACTTCTACTTGAGTCACATTATTCTGAAGTAACAGTACTTTTACTTGAGTACAATTTTTGGCTCCTCTACCCACCTGTGGCCGTAGGTACGATGGTGGCACTGGCCGTCAAAGCGAAACCTGGCCGTGTAGGAAAGGTTGGACGTGGTGGTTCCGTTGGAGAACTCCATACTCAATTCACTGTCTTGAACCTTGAAAGACTCCAGGAGAGCCTGGTCGCTCGCACTGCCTGCGACTAAAGCCCATCTGCCCGCCAGGTGAGCGGGATCCAGCGGGTCCAGAGGCCGGATCCAGCCGTCGCAGGTCGGAGGAGCCGAAACATTCTGTACACAGAGCAAAGTGAAACAAGCCAGCCCTAACATCTCGAATGTTCCCTCACGTCTCGGCAGCAGTGACGCTCGTTTTATACTGCAGCTTCTGTTGCGACACAGTCAGCAAAAATAAATCATCCATTAACCATCTGTGAAGCCCGAAGTGGGGCAACTAGTTTAAAACATTTATTTTTGATACAAATGTATGTACCTGCATTCATGGCTGGGTCATGGATCATCAAAGAAGTGACTGGGAAATACAATCTTTGCGTTTAGGATATTGTAGGAGGCTAGTTTAATTATGCCTTGATCTTTGTTTATTAATTTTTTGTGTTGTATTTATTTATTTTTTGATATTTTGTCTTTTCTTTATTTTCGTATTTCATTTTATTTAACCCTTGTACTGTCTTTGGGTCAAAATGACCTTATTCTCCTGTTCCTTCTTTCCTCCCTTCTTTTTTCCGTTCCTTCCTTCTCTCCTCCCTTCTTTCCTTCGTACATTCCTTCCTTCCTTCCTTCCTTCCTTCCTTCCTTCCTTCCTTCCTTCCTTCCTTCCTTCCTTCCTTCCTTCCTTCCTTCCTTCCTTCCTTCCTTCCTTCCTTCCTTCCTTCCTTCCTTCCTTCCTTCCTTTTGGTCGGCTCCGTGTCCGTTTTGTGTTTCGTTTGTGGTTTTTGTTGCAGATTTCCAGTGCTTGACGTGTGCCTCCGTGTGTTCTTGCTTCCTGGATTGGCAGTGGATGTCACCAAATTCAAAACAAATGCTGCTTCGCGCAACTTTTCGCTCACCTTCTTTTAAATCTCGCTATCCTGGTACTTTCTACCATCTAAAAATGCCAAAATGTTCATATCCTTCATTACATTTATGAAGTGATTAGTCTCCTCCTCACTCCAAACGTGTGGCGTGGTCTTGCGTTTCTCCGTGTTTCTAAGAACTCCCTGGACTCAAAAGACCATTAATGTGTCCGAACTGCCATACTTAAAAGTATATACTAAAAAGTATACTTAAATTTGTCACACTTTTGAGTAAATATCAGTAGTGTGCATTAATTCGGACGTACTATTTAAAGCGCACACGGCACTTCCTGCCGTAGGGAGGAGGGGGAGTTGTTACCATGGTAACCTGTCACACAGAGTGCGAAATACGGGGGGGTCGGACCCCCCCGATTAACCCTTGAACCCCCCTGAAGGACTCAAGAGCCAAGTTTAGGGGGGGTCTCAATGTTGTCAAAAAAATAAATAAATTAGGCTATATAATATAATATGATAATTTGATATGTTTGATATGATATGTAAATATGTTTAAGAGATCGCCATATCAAGTATTCACAATCTAAAACTTTTATTGGTTTAACACAAGTCCTGCACCTTTATGTATGCAAATTAGCCATGTGCGCCAGCACAGCACAATGACTAGGCCGGCTGGTTGAGATGCCACAATAACATGGCTAAGCGGAAGCTAACTCAGAGTGTGTCACTTGCACACTTTGGGTTCACATCAAAAAAGGTGTCAGTGTGAGCCAGAGATGAGGAGAGAGACGATGTCACAACAGGGTCCCGTTCCTCTCCCACCCTCTGGCGAAGGAAGGTAAGTCGAGGCCGAGTGTTCCGGGGCAGATGCTACTGCGCCCCCGCTGCTAGCAGTGACTTGCTTTAACTTAAGGTAAGAGGCCAGCCTGCTTAATATGGCCTGAACCCACCTGAGAGCTAATGTTTTTTTTTAAATTATTGTTATTATTATTTTGCGTTATGGCCTGTTATGAGTGTGATTTGTGAATGTGTAAGCTGCGTGAACCCACCTGTTGAGAGCCATCATGTTTTTTTTTTTTTAATTTTGCGTGATCACCTGTTATGAGTGGAATTTGTGAATGTCTTCACATGTTTTAACACAGCTGCAGCTGTGTTAAAACATAATTTCCTGGATGGTTACATAACGTTAAATAATCAGTCATCATTGTGCAGGCTGAGGATCTGTTTAAGTGCACTGATTGCACGTCTCCAATAGTGGCATTTGTTGTTATTACTGTTATTTGATTGTACAATTCATTTTCATTGTATTTTTTTTATTAATCTTAAAAAATACATTAGCCTATTGTATTTGTTTATTCGTTTCTGCAATGCACTGGTCGTGCGCCAGTGTCCTATACCTTTCATTTATTCATTAAGTGCACTGGGCACCAGTGTGGTGCCAATTAATGTCTTTTATTTATTTGAATTATCAGATTTAATTTGTAAATAACATTCTGCATTGTAATGCACAATTTTGCCTCCTGTTAGTAGAACAATTTGCATCTAAAATGGTTAAAAGTGTGCGTGTATTTGTCATAGGCTATAGTAGGCTGATTGTATTGGTTTATTGCATAGGGCCACACTGTTTAAAAAAAAAAAAAAAAAAAAAAAAAAACGAGTTAGGGACCCCCCCGAATATGGATGGGTATTTTATATAATATTATTAAATACGAATATTATAATATTAATATTATATAATAATATTATTATACTTAATATTATACTTATAGACATACAGTATATCACTTAGCAACCAAACACCGCTGCATTGCATTGTGGGAAGTTTCTGCTTAGCTAGTGTCCATCAATCCACACTAAAAAAATTATCTGGAATGAGTATGAATAGAGTATACTATTGAGTACGTTCTAATGTTTCGGGACGCACTAAAAAATCTCGCACACTCATTTTGCATACTCATTAGGATGGAAGTATGCGATTTCGGACGCAGCCCAGGATTCCTTGTGAACAGAGCATGCGCAGAAAACAAATTCATGTTCTGTTTGATGGGGATATTCCGTTTGGCGTTTACATGACAGAATATTTGGGTTCTAAAAGGAGTAACCCCAAATTCGGGTTATTCAAAGGGGTTACTGGTGTTTATATGGCCGTGCAAAACCCGGTTATTGCTAATATTCGGGTTTTAAAAGGGTTATTGACTGCATTTAAACGCAGTCAGTGTCACTCCACAGTTCCATATGCACATGCTTTTCATTGTTGTTCGTACTTTTCGTTTTCTAAAATTTAGTTCTCCCCTTAGATTATAGCCCCTTTCTCTCTGTGTGAATAATGGTAATGCGTTAAAACTACTGGGGGGGTGGGATGTGTCTCGGGTAGATGTTCAAAACCTGAAAAATTCTCTCCCTTTATTGATTCATGTAATGTCTCTCTGATCATCAATAGAAAGACCTTTGAAGGAAAAAAAGGATGCTTGTTTGTGACGTGCTGCCCTTTACAGATGCTGCGTTATCTCCAGCAGCCGGTTCAGTGAACGCTGCCTCGTTTCACAATCACAAAATAAACAGGCAGAGAGAGGGGACTTTGCCCGGATCCGGCTGAATAATGACACAGCAGATATCAAAAAACAAGTATAAAAACAGCCGGGCTGCTTTACCGGCAGTGAACTTCAGCATCCACAGACATGTCTGCCCTGTACGTTGTCGCGCTCCTCTGCTGGGCGTCCCTGAGCCACTCGGCTCCCCTCGCTTGTGAACATTCGGTCCGGCCTGTGGATCAACTGCAGTTCAGTGACTTGAAGGGGAACTGGGGTTTGATTTCAGCCGCTATTAACAATGAAACCATGCTGGAAACCCTGAAGGGCCGAGACAGCGTCAGCATCGGCTTCAGCAGTAACGCCGACCCCTCTGACATTTCCTTCACTCGCATCTCCAGCACCGAGGGCAGCTGTCAGTACATGAAGTCCAACCTCGTCCTCAACGGCAGCCGCCTCCAAAACCCGGAGTCGGGCGCCAGCCTGACTTTCCTCAACACCTCCTGCTCAGACTGTTTGGTGATGAAGTACGACAACATTCACAACACGCTCAAGCGTTTCTACCTGTTCAGCAAAAGAAGAGAGGTGGAGCCGAAAGAGTTGGAGGAGTTCAAAGCCCAGACAGAGTGTCTGGCGTTGCCTGCGCCGGCCATGATGGATCCTACCAAGGAACTTTGTCCAGAAGAGTCAGGGGAGGAAGAGGCGACAGGAGCACCAATCGCCTAACAGAGACTCTCAAGGTGGTGAATTCTAGCTGCGCTGTTGGCTTCAGGATGTTTGTCCGAAGTCCAACTTAAGACTACCAGCATGACATAACTGGACTGGACTTGATTCTGTAACCACTTTAATGTCTCGGTGTTGGTTTGTACACTTGATGTGATGAAGAGGTGAGCAAAAGAAATGATTGCAAGAGAAATAAAGAATAACCAATAAAGAAGTGTTTCAGTGAAGTTAATTTGATAAATGCTTGAACTTCTCTGGACAGAACGAGTATTTCATCAAGTATAGAAGCTTGCAAATGTGTCATCCTTAATTTTTTTTTTTTTTTTTTTTTTAAGATTTTTTTGGGCTCTAGTGGCCCTTTATTGAGTGCAGACTGGAAAGGGGTAGAGAGAGAGAACGGGGAAGACACGCAGCAAAGGTGCGCGGGCTGGATTCAAACCCGCGACCGCTGCAGGAGGAGGACTGTAGCCTCAATATATGAGCCGCCGCTTAACCCACTGCGCCACCGAGCGACCCATCCTTAATTTTTTATTTTTTTTAAAAAAAATTTATTTTCTTATACAGGACTGTTGTGCAAAACAGAGGGCGCTGTTCCAGTTATCAAGAGTTATTAATAATTTTATTCAACAATTATTAATAATTAATAAAGTAGACTATTTATCAAATTTAATTATCAAAATGACTTAATTATTCTCGGGGCACCACCTGGATTTCCAGGAAAAACGATAACTTTCACAGCGAAAATCAGTCTCAAAAAAGGGATTATCCACCAGAACACAGTAAGAGCTGTTATTACTGGTGAATAATGTTGAAGGCGTTACAGCTCGGCTCTAGCTCTGTCAAACAGCCATTGTGACAGGAATGTGTGTAAAATAGACGAGGACGACTTCTTTCAATCAGAAATTTATTTACACCAGTGTCAAGAAGTTGGTAAAACAACACTTCAAATAAAGTCTGATGGCTCGCATACATAAATAGGGACAGAAATTATATAATCCAAAAAGTTCCAGTCATCGGTGTGGGGTGTGTGTGTGTGTGTGTGTGTGTGTGTGTGTGTGTGTGTGTGTGTGTGTGTGTGTGTGTGTGTGTGTGTGTGTGTGTGTGTGTGTGTGTGTGTGTGTGTGTGTGGGAGGGTGGGGGGCAGAGCAGCGTACGCCGCGTGTCACGCAGTCTGGGGGCGGGTCACGCTCCGTTACGTGAGCACGTAGCCAGAAGGGGCGTGCTACGTCACGCTACGTGAACACGCCTCCCGAAAGGCGGACCAGAACAGACCATGAATAAAAATGGTGAAACACCACGTGAGCCTGGAGCGCACCCGTGTTTAATCAAAGGTGATACGGAGGAGCGGGTCAGCGGACCGCACTCTGACGTCGCACCGGCGTGCCTGCAGGATCTCCGACGCGTCACACAGATGCGCGGCTGCAGATAGTCACACCGCAGCCGGGGGATCAACAGGGGGTTGTGAGCTCTAACGGCCGATTCGGCGGATCGTCCATGGGTCCCACTCGGGAGTCGGGTCGGGAGTGAAGCACCCGCCCGCTCTGAGATACAATCGGCGGTGAAAGCTCACGTAACAGGCGTAGCAATACAATCAACGCGTCACACAGTGTATAAACCCAGTAAACTGGATGAAAAACAATGCAAAACCTTAAACTAAATCTGCCCAGACACTAATCGCCTCTTACTTGAATAGATCAGTGGGGGGGGGGGTTTAAAGCTCCCAGGCGCGTTAAACTCGTGGTGCCGTCTGCACTCCCGTGCGCACCGGCAGTTCCCTTCTCGCACCGTCCGACTCTGGAAAAGGGAAACACAGGCGGCGTTTGCAGGACCGGCAAACTTGTTTACCAGCGCTTGGCGATCCCCAATGGCTTCTCTTTTGCGGTCGGTGGCCCGGGCCCCTGTATCGGGTGCTCCGGGGAAACCCCTTTTTACCGCGGCGCAGTCGGGGCAGAGCTGCGCTGGTTGGAGGTGGAGAGTCGGACTAAGAATTGCTTAAGGCGATCTCTGCCATCAGGCGAAAAAGGCCGGGCAGAAGAAAAAAGTGGAAAAAAAAAAAAAGGAAAAAGGAAAAACTTGGAGCTAAAGCTCCAACTTGAGCCAGATGACGAAAAAGATGAGAAGCGAAGAGATAGAGGGAGTCTTTGGGGCTCCTGGTATTTAAAGGTTTTGGAGGCGGCTCTACTGTAAATTACAGTCCGCCCCTCAGGGGATCACAGACCCCCGTTGAGCTGCGGAAATTTCCACTGTCTCCCTTTGTTCTGGCAATGAGGCAGGGGTCATAAAACTTTAGCTTGGCTTCGGGAAAAGGCCCAAAGTCCGGCCTTTACTGGTCAAAAGCCTGGAAATGTTCACCCAATCACACATGTCATGAATTCATAATCACCCCATCCATGATCCATGAGTCCAGGATCACACCTGAATTAATCATCATATGGACGATGGTCCAACAGGACTGTCTCAGAAAATTAGAATATTGTGATTTTAAGTAATGCAATTACAAAAACTAAAATATCATACATTCTGGATTCATTACAAATCAACTGAAATATTGCTAGCGTTTTATTATTTTAATATTGCTGATCATGGCTTACAGCTTAAGAAAACTCAAATATCCTATCTCAAAAAAATTTTATATTCTGGGAATCTTAATCTTAAACTGTAAGCCATAATCAGCAATATTAAAATAATACAAGGCTTGCAATATTTCAGTTGATTTGTAATGAATCCAGAATGTATGACATTTTTTGTTTTTTTAATTGCATTACAGAAAATAAAGAACTTTATCTCAATATTCTAATTTTCTGAGACAGTCCTGTACAAACAATGGATTTCTTTTTCCCATTTTAATCAGTTAAAATTCTGGAATTCCAATATGTTCTTTTATTTCACCTTTTCTATATGTTTGCTTCAATTTTTTCATTAAAGCAAAAGAGTTATGAAATAATAACCTCTTGTTCTATAAATCCTGTTCCCTGTTGTAGGTAAATCCACCCTGAAGGTGCAACAGTAGGACTGGGGTCGTTTCGGGCTTTTGGGTCTTCTTGTTCTTTCCTGATGACTTTGTTTGATCGTCAAGGACTTGCAGATATTTTCTCACACTGGACGGATGCTTTAACTCCACATGATGTTTCAAATTTGAAGGTGACGAGGCAGACGCTCAGACTTGCGCAGGTGGACATGATTTGCACAAAAAGGTTAGATTTTTACCGTCGGACTCTTTGGGAGACGATGTGTAGAATTCCCGCAGATAATGATAAGTGGATCATCATCTGACGCTGCGTCTGCAACGTCTCTCTCTTCACTGTAAAAACTGCACCGGGCTCGGGCCGCCGTTGCCATGGAGCTGGAGCCCGTTACTATGCTAGTGTGTGCACTGCATTGTGGGTAATGTAGTGTGAAGTTGTCGTCTCGTCGAGTATTTTAAATGAGCTGCATGCTGGCGAAATGAGAAGGATTATTCCGTAATTGGAACTAAACAGTGAAGCTGAAACTCACATAATCTGAACAGTTTAAATTCCAGTTGGTGTTCTGCAGAATGAACAAGTTCACGTTCAAGTTCTTTATTTGCAAATATGTTGCGTTCAGTTCAACGTTCTCATAGAAATGAACGCGTTCATTTCAACGCGTTCATGCCCAACACTGTTGACGTCACCTAAAGGTTGTCTCCAGAGTAGTTCTGAAGTCTGTTTATGGCCCTGGCTGATGTCATCTTGGCAGGAGATGACTCCAGCCAATCTCAAGTTAAAACTGAAAATGAAAGAATGAAAGGCAGAAAGAACGAGCCTGGCAGCTAAATGCAACACCTCAGTTAGCACAAGCTTAAGTTAGCCAGTTTATTTTATCTCATGCTTCCCTATGGTGGTGTGGCAGGGTGGAGGAGAAGCCACTCAGCTGATTGGGCACACCTGTGCCCAATCAGCCTCTCCACCCTGCCTGCCTTCATAAGGAGCAGCTGCACACCAGCAAGCGGTCTGCTGGGAGAGGGCTCGGCTGAAGGTTCTGCTGGTGCACGTGTGTCTGGGTGAAATAAAGGAGTTCCTGCACTAAACCCTGTGTCCTTTGTCCTGTCGGGTGACCCCCATAGCACTAGCCTTGCTACAGGTGGTAATCTACATGCGTTACTTTACATCCATCCTCATTTCAGAAGCCGTTCCACTAGAAACACCTCATCTGCCCTACAATCTCCTGGGTTAGGGTGCTTTCGAGATGGGTTTGGTGGGCAGTGTTGGGGGTAACGCGTTACAAAAGTAACGCAATTACAGTAATGTATTACTATTTGCTGTAACGCAGTAATATAACGCATTACTAATACATTTTCGGTAATATTTTACTCGTTACAATCTAAGTAACGCGCGTTACAACGCATTTTAACCCGTTTAGCTGTTGTTTTTTAAAGAATTCACCAACACCGCGTCCGCGAGACATCCCGACAACAGAAAAAAGCGTTGGGAATGCGGCGCGGCGGAACGTAGCGCCGCTGGACACTGTTTGTGTGGGGACTGTTCAGTGAGCAGAGCCGGCAGGGAAAAGTCAACAGTGCGGCGTGTCCGCGTGTAACTTAAATCTACCATGGTCTCAGCGTTAGGGCTCGGCCAAGTGAGGCTTTATTAATATATGGGCTTTATACATTTATTAAATATATATGAGCGCGGAGTCGGCGAGGAGCAGTCGCGCTGTGAGAGCGGATTTATGGTTCCGCGTTAAATCGACGCAGAGCTTTCGCCGTAGGGTACGCAGTAGTTCGCGTAACCCACGGCGTATGGCCTGCGTTGGTGTAACGCGGAACCATAAATCCGCCTTAAACCACACCTGCAGCCCATCAGGAGGAGAGGTTAAAACAGCTGCGAGTTTTTGATTGCTGGTTCGTTTTGTTAACTCTGAGAGCTTTATTGGTTTGTTTGTTAGCTTGCTGGTGTTTTTTTTCTCTCTGGGAGTTATTTATGAAGAAGTTCTGAGTTCCGTGTGAGCAGTATTCGAGTTGAGGGGGGATGAGGGGTGATGTGATGGCACCCCCCCTGAAATTAAAACGGTCCAAATCACCCCCCCCTGAAATAAAAACGGTCCAAATCATCCCCCCTGAAATAAAAACGGTCCAAATCATCCCCCCTGAAATAAAAACGGTCCAAATCATCCCCCCTGAAATAAAAACAGTCCAAATCATCCCCCCTGAAATAAAAACGGTCCAAATCATCCCCCTGAAATAAAAACAGTCCAAATCATCCCCCCTGAAATAAAAACAGTCCAAATCATCCCCCCTGAAATAAAAACAGTCCAAATCATCCCCCCCTGAAATAAAAACGGTCCAAATCATCCCCCCTGAAATAAAAACGGTCCAAATCATCCCTGAAATAAAAACGGTCCAAATCATCCCCCCTGAAATAAAAACGGTCCAAATCATCCCCCCTGTAAAACTGCCATCCCTCCTTTCCATCCCTTATGTCATTTCATCAATGAATGTGGTTTTACTGCTATTTCAATATTTAGAGTCATCACCAGAAAAATAACACCAGAAAAATAACTTATTTGACAAATTTCACCTGTTTCAAGTAAATTTTCACTTGAAATAAGTAGAAAAATCTGCCAGTGGGACAAGATTTATCTTTTTTTGCTATTTTGTTGAAAGTAACTCAAAAGTAATACACAAGTAGTGTAACGCATTACAATTCAGATATAGTAATATTGTAATGTAACTAATTACTTTTCAAATGACAGTAACTAGTAATATATAATGTATTATATTTTGGATGTAACTTGCCCAACACTGTTGGTGGGTAACTGCAGGACTGCTAATCTGCACTAATTGGAGGTGTCACAGGCAAGTTTTCTGAGGAGATTACGTTTTCAAGTCTTTTGAAGATACCATATCTGTTGTAGGCAGAGATGACTGGCCCATTAGGAAATATAGACTAATGCTAAGTGTGCCGTGTCCTCCAGAGGGCGCCACAAAATCGAGAAGAAAAAACTCCCCTTCAATATAATTATATTAAAACTAGTCATTACTAGTAACTCATAAAAAGGAAAATCTTATATATTCAAATGCAAAGAAATTAGGGATGCTGTTAGGTTGAAAAGTCATCACAATATTAATAACTTAGAAAAAGACACCGGAAACTGTCAGAAATGATTTTCAATGGCCTTCTGCAGAAGGTTGGAGAGAAATCCTGAGAAGCTTTAGGCAACACGGCCGTCCTCTTTAGAGCTCGTCAGAACTTCTCTCAACTGGCTCTCTGCAGAGCTGGCGCTTTTATTCAGCAAAGATGACAGGAATGACCATATTTGGAACAGTGAATGTATAGATGGACAATTGACAAAAACAGGAAACAGATGGTCACACACATGTGATTTTTTTAGTTAAAGAGGCTTGGTATGAAGAAACAAACAGACATCCTTAAAACACAAAGGGTCAAGAGGTCAACTAAAATAGGACCTCTCTTGGAGGTTTGAACAGATGGTTCAAATAACCCTTAGCTAACTTTTAAAGACAATGAGACGGCTGTCAGTCGACCCCCCTAAGTATATGGGGGTCTTGAAACAGATGCGTCTAAAGACAATGGTTCAGTTGACCAATCAGGAAGTCAGCAGTTTTAACCTCCTGCGTGTGTCATGAGGATAAAACAGGCAGTTTTCTAATTCTGATTCTGGCAGTTTCACAATGACAAACTTGGATTAATCTCACATTTCCCTCCTTTTTATCATTTTGAAACTTCAACAGTAAACAAAATAAAACACTCCAGTGTCATCGTAAACATACAGGTAATGAAAACACAGAGAAGTACAAAGACAGTGATAGTCGGAATCGGAATCGGAATCTCAGTGATTATGTCAGCATGACTCAGTAATGAAAAAGTCTCTTCCATTCCTCGGACTCCTCTCCTAGTTTGTTGTCGCAAGACAGTTTGGCTAGTCATATTCTTCAGGCCGTGGCAGGTGAGTAGGCATTAGATGATTTCTTCAGCGGGCAAAGGTTGTGGAACCGCCCGACTTCCCGCACTACTCAAGCCTGGAATTTCTCTGCTAGCTTTCACTGCAACTGGTGAACGCAGTAGATCATTCAGCAGCCTTTACTGCTGCCGGTGTCCTGATCTGGACAGCAAAAAGGGCCCGTCCTGACGGAGTGATGACGTTTCACCACTCGACTCAGGATCTGGTCACCTATTTCAGCAGTTCCTGCTTTAGAAGAGGGAGAGGAAGAAACAGCAGCCTAACAAGAAGACGATTCTCATGTACAGTTCGACTAATGGCCGTCATTCAGGCCATGGTTTTCTTGAGCCTTAACTTAACAGGCCATTAGTTCACTCCAAGAATGAAATCCAGGGGTATTTAGTATTTAATCCTCATGATGTATCATATGTACCCTTACTCCCTCCTGTTGAGCCATAAAAACTCCCTATGGCTCAACTTAGCCACCAGGGGGAACAACTTCCTTGGAAGCACTGGTCTGCTTCACAGCATTATTTTGCATGCCAACAGGGGTGGGGGTTTTGTTGTCATTAGACCCCCTCCTTGTTGACCTTTCCCTGGAAGAGTCAGGCTGCCAGAGTCAGGCTCCCCAGATAAGTGGCCCTCCCACTTCTTGACCTTCGCACCGTGGCAAGTCTGCAGGTCTGACCCTCTAGGGACAAGAGGTCTCCATGTCCTTCAAATCCCCCCTCCCATCACCAGATTAGAAGGGGCAAAACCCTGTTAAATTCTGTCTCCCACCGTAGATTAGACTACAGAATTTCTCATTGAAAAACGTTCTCATTTCAACCCAGGTAGGTTATGATCTTATTAAAGTAACACTACACAATAACTGTCAGTGCAGCAACTCTCCTGCAACGCAAACAGTAGTCTTCAGTGAACTTATATATATATATATATAAGCAATAAGTCATAGTCACAAAACGTCGGAATGAAAGGAATCATTCTATCAAATAATGCCTTCTCAACTGTTGTTGAGCTCTATTTTCCCCAAATCAAAAAAAAATGCCAGAAAATTGTCAGAAAAATTGTCTCCAGATAAATCATATAGTCTTCAGGAGATTCCTAATCTTCTGTTTGCATGCTGCAACGCAAATGCATGCTCTTCTATGAAGACTCATAGAAGTCTTAAGAAAATTGTGGGATAAATTCCCATGCGTAAACTACACATAGACAAAAACCCACTAACATTAAACACTCACTTCAGATCATCTGCATGTGGGTTTGTGTATCAGTGCAAATGTGTGAATTATTTCTCCTCAAACTAACCAAACTCAATTGGTGCATTTCAGATGAACTCCCAAACTAAATGATAGCAACACTGATCACAAATGTACACATTTTCAGTGTGAATAGGCTAGTATGCACTCAGAGTTTTTCTTTTCTAAAAAGATTGTTCAACGGGTTTGTTTCTCCTGCATACAACCCTTTTTGTGTAAAATATCACTGACATACAAATGACAGTAGGCTAATGAACACACCCTTCCACTGTATTCTAAAAATACAGTGGCGCTAATTTCATTGTACGAAACCCAATTTGAAACTTCTATGATTCTATGCCTTCATTCAGGGCTTAGAATGATAGAACAAACTATATTATTCCACATCTCTACGTCTCCTCCAAAAGGAGAGCTCACTTCACTTCACTTCACCACTGAAAACCCCCCTTTTTCCAGAAACACAAAAAAGTTCTCCCTCAGACACAGAGCCTTGCAGCCGCTCGTAAAGCGCTGCACCCACTGCTGGAGCACGCTTTCACACACACACACACATAGCGCTGTAGCCTTACACACACACACAGAGAGTCACACACAGACACAGAGCTTTGGGCTGCTATTTGTATCATTTTAACAAAAACTTCAACAGAAAAGCTCATACGAATTTAAACTTTTTACCTCTTAACATATTATCTTATAATATCCAAATATATTCTAACATGTTTCTTCTATTCAGCCCCTAACTAATATTTTGTGCTACAGGCAGACCCAAACAGCCCCTCCTCTCTCTATTGGAGGAACAGGCTGCATCTCCAAGCACCATAAAATCTGCTCAAGCAGATCACGATCTGAATGAGGACTTTTACGTATCTCACCTTTCTGTCTTTATTCAATTTCTCATTTTAACGCACAACTATAAGGTCAATAGAATCATATTTCTCTTTCTCTTAAAATGACAGAAACTTTCAGCTGTTCACAAGGTCTAATGGATACACACACAGACAGTGTCTGTCACATACACACAGAGAGACACACACAGAGAGCTGCAGCTTGTCACACAGACACAAGTCACACCCTGCTGCAGCCCACACTTCTCCCCAACTTCACGTAGCTTTCTTTACCTTTTTCTTTCTCGCTAAACCTTGTCCCGTTTTGGACATTTAATCAGTTTTCTTTTAGTCTTAAATTAGTCAATTTTCTTCTTTTTGTATATTATTTCGCAATATTTTACCTAAAGTTTTTAGGGACGTCTCCCCATCAATTAAGCATCTTTTAGAGATTCTTCAAGCATAAATTTCAGCTTAACCACGCCTCTGCTATTTTTCGCCAGTTATTTTCTTTCTTAAGTTTCTCTCAGGACACAAGTTTCCTTTTTTAACAGTTTGGTTTTAGCCTGATCTTTTAGTGAGCAATTTAAATTTTTTCCTCTCAATTTTGGAAACCCCACATTGAACATAGACAGTTTCCTGTCATAAACATCAGACAAACATTAGACAAACATTAGACAAACATAAAACAAAACCATTAAAAATAATTTCCAAATAGAAACCCCTTCTCGTAATTCTGTACTTTTAAAGTCCCAGACTTCAAAAGCCGGTCCCCGACCGAGTTAGATGTTGGTCTTACGCACTGCTCTTAGGCAGTATTTTTAGAGGCCCCTATGCCTTCATAAAAATCGGGTCCCCGACCCGCCGCCAAACACCGTTTTCGCTAACCTCTTGTTAGTATACACAGAAATTTCACTCGTATTTTACACAAAAATACTTCAATACCCCAGGTATTTAAGTAAGAGGAGGTTTCTCACCAGTCTCCTAGTGCCTTCCCCGGGCTCGGGAATCTCGTCGTCTGGACTCCTTGGAACAGCGCAGATCAATCTGGGCCCCGTTCCTGAAGTCAGAACGCTGTCGACAGATTTTGATGGCCCCTTTTGATCGTACGCCGTGCCAATCGTCAGAGCTTGAGATCCCGGGTTCTCGGCACCAAAATGTTAGGTTGAAAAGTCATCACAATATTAATAACTTAGAAAAAGACACCGGAAACTGTCAGAAATGATTTTCAATGGCCTTCTGCAGAAGGTTGGAGAGAAATCCTGAGAAGCTTTAGGCAACACGGCCGTCCTCTTTAGAGCTCGTCAGAACTTCTCTCAACTGGCTCTCTGCAGAGCTGGCGCTTTTATTCAGCAAAGATGACAGGAATGACCATATTTGGAACAGTGAATGTATAGATGGACAATTGACAAAAACAGGAAACAGATGGTCACACACATGTGATTTTTCAGTTAAAGAGGCTTGGTATGAAGAAACAAACAGACATCCTTAAAACACAAAGGGTCAAGAGGTCAACTAAAATAGGACCTCTCTTGGAGGTTTGAACAGATGGTTCAAATAACCCTTAGCTAACTTTTAAAGACAATGAGACGGCTGTCAGTCGACCCCCCTAAGTATATGGGGGTCTTGAAACAGATGCGTCTAAAGACAATGGTTCAGTTGACCAATCAGGAAGTCAGCAGTTTTAACCTCCTGCGTGTGTCATGAGGATAAAACAGGCAGTTTTCTAATTCTGATTCTGGCAGTTTCACAATGACAAACTTGGATTAATCTCACAGATGCCCCAATACCGGTATCGGGGCCGATACTGCCCTCATATACTCGTACTCGCAAAGATTCTCCGATACCACGCACCGATACTTCATTGTTGTTGTAGTTACTGGTTAGCACCGCTAGGGGGGGGGGATGTTGAGCTGCCCCGCGGCTCCCCGGGTCAGTCTGCAGCCTGGCTGAGCAGCAGCAGCCACAGAGCTGCTGCTGCTCAGCCAGCTGTTCCATGTTTCAGTTTGTTCTATCTTCCTTAATTATACAAACTGGACGGTTGAGTATTTCCCTTACTCACAGGGAACTTTATTAAACACTCCACGTAACTCACAGTACAACATAAACAATCCCATTGTTACATTCCGGTTAGCCGCGTTAGCCGCGCCAACAGCCCTCAGTCTGTCTTGCTCCTGTCGTCGTCCCTTATTTTGAAATATGTCCACCCTGCTGACATCCCACTTGCATTAATTGTCACTATCTTGCCTGGCACTGCCGGTCTCACTCACGGGCACCACTCTATATAACCCGACTGTAACAATGGGATTGTTTATGTTCTTCTTTTCTGTTTTATTGGCGGATCGCAACCAACCAAGAGTGTGTAACATCATTTCATTTAGCCTGTTTTTTTAAATTCTATTTGATTCCATCAACCGCTGCAAGAAGTATTGAGGTGAATATATCGGACATACCGGAGAATGTCCAGCTAGAAATAAACAATGCAGAACAAATTAAGCCATTTTGCAAGACAGTGCTGGGTAAAGCCAACACCTACAAGTCTAAAAAAGCCACAGGACAAGAATTGTGAACCTCCCAGGAAAGTTCATTCATTGCAAGTGGCCACACCCAGTGATACACCATATCATATCTCTTCCGTCAGTTATGACGTGTTTGTTTTGAAGTTGATGTTGATAACATTTCAGACTTGCCACAAACCCAGATCAAATAAATGGCTTCCGTGTGTCTGAGAGACTCTACAAACCATCTCAGTCAAATAGGTTTTGAAAAAATGACACCATACCCACAACTTTGTCTGACTGGAACCAAGATCTACCCTTTCCATTTCACTATTTTCATGCCAGTCTGGGGTGTTTTTAAGTGCTGTGTAGCGAAAAAATAAAAAAAAGAGCATGTCCATGTTTTTTTTTATTAAAAGAAAGTCTGGTTGTTATGCTAACTACTGTTCCAGGTTCATCAAATATGTCTCTTCCATTACTGAGCGAATAAACAAGCTCACCAGTTAGGATACAACCTGGGTGTAGGGCTGAGAGCAGCGAAAGCATAAGAGAAAGGAGAGGGTTATACCCAAAACACTAGAATAACCACCAGAAAACTAAACCCGTTTGATGTTTCCCACATAGAGATGCACCAATGTGAATCCAACTTGCGCTCTGTTCATTCAACTGGGAAATGAGGAAAAGCTTTGTTTTCTGTTATGAGAGAAGGTGTTAACAAGATGCAGCAACATGGATGCAATCATAGATAAATTATAAAATAAACAAACACACTTCATCAGCTGTAGCCAATAAACAAAGTTGTAATGGAAGCAGGAGTCTGGTTCGCATTGCCGGCAGTAAGTCAGAATTGTTCCCGGTGCATGTTGGACTCCGGCAGGGCTGCCCTTTGTCACCGGTTCTGTTCATAACTTTTATGGACAGGATTTCTTGGCGTAGCCAGGGGCCGGAGGGGATCCGGTTTGGGAATCAAAGGATTTTGTCTCTGCTTTTTGTGGATGATGTTGTCCTGTTGGCTTCATCAGACCGGGACCTTCAGCATGTGCTGGGGCGGTTTGAGGCGAGTGCGACGCGGTGGGGATGAGAATCAGCACCTCCAAGACCGAGGCCATGGTTCTCCACCGGGAAAGGGTGGCGTGCCTTCTCCGGGTGGGTGGAGAAGTCCTGCCTCAGATGGAGGAGTTCAAGTATCTCGGGATCTTGTTCACGAGTGAGGGAACGATGGAGCGTGAGATTGACAGACGGATCGGTGCAGCATCCGCAGTTATGCGGTCGGTGTACTGGACCGTCGTGGTGAAGAAGGAGCTGAGTCGAAAGGCGAAGCTTTCGATTTACCGGTCAATCTACGCCCCTACCCTCACCTATGGTCATGAACTTTGGGTAACTCAAAATATTGATCTATTCACTAAGAAATGTCTGCCATGTTTTTTTTTTGATTCAGTCCGCAAATGACGACGAAAAGCATTCTGGGAAATTTTCATACTCCCTAGCTCGCGAAGTCAGCATCTGAAAACCCTCGATTTGAAGGGGCTATCCTCAGCCCCTCACCCTCGTTATGCCCCCTCCCCCTAGGTGAAAAGAGGAATTGGGACACCACTACCTTCACGGGAACGCGCAAAAGTTAGGGGTAGTGAAGAAAACGAGGGCGAGGGGGTCAATTGGGACGCAGCCTATGTCTCTCGGCTGGCCTGGGAGCGTCTCGGACCCCCTCAGAAGAGCTGGAGGAAGAACTGGAGGAAGAGCTGGAGGAAGAGCTGGAGGAAGAGCTGGAGGAAGTGTCTGGGGTGAAGTCTGGGCATCTCTGTTGAGGCTGCTGCCCCTGCGACCCGGTTCCGGATAAGTGGTGGAAGATGGATGGATGGATGTAACGAGATCAGCTGCCTGGCTCACAACATGCGCAAAACAGTAAAATAAAACTAGTTAAATGCATTGAATACATTTCTCTGCCTAGACACAAAAACAGCCTCTTAGGTGGATAACTTTGGAAAAGACAGACGTGACGGTTTTGTCCTTGACAGACCAACGTTCCTCTCGGGTTGGTTAACAGCTGGATGGTTACGCTCCACCAGTGGTCCTGGCGAGGAGTGTCTATCTCTGTCTTTTGCTCTCCTCGTCT
Organism: Cololabis saira; assembly: GCF_033807715.1. NCBI lineage: Eukaryota > Metazoa > Chordata > Actinopteri > Beloniformes > Belonidae > Cololabis > Cololabis saira. The sequence continues at coordinate 5,683,196 of NC_084587.1, read as the reverse complement.
CCATGTGGATAAGAGCATGTAGCACTGGTACTGTAACTGGGCTTCCTTTGGCTCAGAGTTTGTCTGAAGGCATTCACGTCATCAGGGCATGCATGGGTCCCTCGTTTGGCACACCTAACGTTTGCGGGTCACTCTGTTACAGCACTGCAGCCAGACAGACGGTAGTTGCCATTTCCTGGCAATCAGAGGCTTCTTCAGGCACGGTGATGGAGGCAGGCCTTTGGCTGGTAGCTCTTCATGCTAAAGTGGGAGCTCACAGGCTCCAGAGAGTAGAAGTCCATGTTGGAGGCATTGTGAGTGAGGAGCTTTTGTGAGAGAGTGAGAGAACGAGAAAAGGGGGAGGCGCTCTTTATAGCCGGGTATGGGCTGCTGTTCATCAGCGGGGACCCCTGCTTGGTTATTGGGTCCATGCCCGATGAGAGACCAATGCTTTGTTACCAAAATGGAGCAAGATCTGCAAGGGTTTTGAATCATTCTGCAGGTTTCTTTATTTCAAACCATGTAGTCGGGCCTTACAGTTGATGTTGTTAGGTCTTTCTTAGTTCAACACATGGCTGAGGCCCAACATCACCAAGTAACACCACTTTGGACCCAAGAGAATGCTGTATCAGAAATTCATCCACATGCTGGGAATTTATCGATGAGAAGATGGAACAAGTTCTTTGAAGAGTTGATGAAATTAAAAGGGTTAAAATTTTGAAAATGATTGAAGATTTGATAGTTTTGCTAGAGGTTAAGAGGTTTAAGAAATTTAGCCAGTAAAACTGTTTCTATTTGTCCATCAGTTCCTAAAGGGCAGTGAGTTGGGGGACTCCACAAGGTGTTAGATTTGATCTTCAACTGCACGATGTATTTTGACATTTTGAAATTATCTCTGTTTCTTGTATGATGTTTTTAGAGGGTTAATTTTATTGTCTCACAAGAACGAGTTGATGAGTGCGGGTTCCTCTGATTGCTACAATTCACCATCAACAAAAATATTGAAAATACGACTTAGTGCACAAAACCACGTAAAAGTTGTTTTAAGTGGGAAACGCTAACAAACAGAAATAGAAAAGATAAAATCAAATAACATATTGAAATTAGGATTTTAGAAAAAGAAAAAAAGAAAACACAAATGTTTGCTTTGCTGGTATAGATTTATTCAAAACAAATTTAATTATAGTAGCATTCAGATACAGTACATGTGTTTTGAAGCAATGAATAATCACAAAGTATTGTTTTAAATCTTGAATCTTGAGTTGGCACGTAGAAAGGCATTCATGGATCTGTGCAGCAGCAAACTGAGTCTCTTAGTCTCCTTATTCATCATCTGCGTTATGAGATTCTGGACAAAGCGGCTTGGTCGGGTCAAACACAAACGGTACAGGCATTCCAAGGCACGCTGCTTGGGCATTGAACTCCTCCAACACCGCTGGCTCCACCGATCTTCTTCTGCTGAGCAGGTACAAGCGCTTGACTGGCTGGCCGCTCACGGCTAACTGAAGCACCAAACAGTCTGGACAGGATGTTTTGGTGACAATCTGAGTGACGCCAGACTGCAGTGAGACGAGAGTGCTGCCGCTTATCACAAGTTTGGACGGTAAGTATTTGCAGCTCCCTTCAGCACTGATGATGCGTGTGATGGACAGTACAGGGGTTCCAAAGTTGCTGGCAAAGGTCAGGCTGTTGCTGTCTTGAGCCATGATGATGTCCATCTCTTCTGGTTTGATCAAAGCGGTCGCAACTAAAGCCCAGGTTCCGCTCAAATCATTAAACTCCAGTGTATCCACAGGCTGGAGCAAAGTTGGACAAGCGGCTGGAGCTGAATGGCTCACAGAGACGCAGCAGATGAGCGCAACAAGATACAGGAGAGCCATGTCTGCGGATTCTGAGGTTCAGGTAAAGCACGCTGTGGTAGAGCAGCCTGGCTGTATTTATAGTCGTCTTAGAAATCTGCTGTGTCGTTATTCTGCCAGAGTTGAAGAGCGTGTCCTGTTTATTTTGTGATTGTGAAATGAAGCTGATCTTTGACCGTGTGCTATAGATAATGCAGAATCTGTAAATAGTATTGAACCTGGTAGAGGTCCAATGCAAATTTGATGTTTTGAAATAGCAAATATATGGACAATAATGTGTTTTACTTCCAATTAATCAATCAATTATGTATTATTTTAATAGCGCTTTTTGCAGAATAAAAATCACTAAGTGCTTTACAATTAAATGCAGAGTAAACTAAAATTAAATTATTTAAAACAGAAAGGCTAAGATGAATGTAAAAAATGATAACAATAAAAGACGTTTAAACACAAAAAACGATTTAAATGAAAGACAAGTAGCCCAGTCAACTAAAAGCATGTTTAAATAAAAATGTCTTCAGCCCTTTTTTAAAAGAGTCAACACTATTGGACAGAACAGGAGGTACTGTAGAGCATTACATAATTGATATTATTTTCAGCATATCTTTAATTGAAAGGATGACAGAAACTATCGTGGAAAAAAAAATCAAATGCGTGTTAATGTGTTCTTTCCAACTAGGTGGATAACTGGACTGAAACTGAGTGTCTAAGTTACCAAGAATAAGACTTGAGAGATGATCCAGATTTCAGTAGATTTAATTAAACAATTGCATGCAAGAGGGTCAAAACATACATGAGGCGTCTCGATGCAGAATGATGATAAAACAAAGGAAGCATAATGATCTTAAGGCACAAAGGATGATTCATTTGTATGATTTCGAGTAGACAAAAACATCTTTTAGGTAAGTGTTAGTATCACCAGTCTGTACACAAGGCTGTTATTTTGCTGCTCTCAGCAGTTTGGGTTTAATCAAGTAGCCAAGGTTGAACTTTCCATCACAGAAGCTTTAGTTTGAAAATAAATTCTCCGATAGTATAATATCTCTCGCAGCTCGTGTTTTTGTTATATTTTTTACTTTGCTAAGAATACGGAGACAGATTTGTCGCAGATTTTGTTTAAAGTGCCTCAGTTATTCAGGAGAACGGTAATTTTGTCAGTGAACAAATCCTTTGTAAATGTTTGTTTGACATGTGTGGTAAAATTAATGTATTTTTACTGTAGCTGTTATGGAGCAAAGGAACTTACACTCCTGAACATCAGTGAAAGACTTGACCCTTGAGGAGACTACAGTTGTGTAATAACAGAATGTTGAGAGGACTATTGATTGTTCACCGAGTTCTGTTGATACTACGACATAAATCTATAGATTTTCCTCCAGTTACAGTGTGTGCATGTGTGTGCGTGTGATGTGTACAACATATATTCTCCAAAATTAATACAAATTAATATAAATTGGGTGAGCTGGAAGAGAAAAACTTCTGAATGAATATGTGTATTCTCTTACTACAAAATAAAGATTTTTGGAAAACTCAGAATTCAATGCACAGAATTATATAAATGTGCAAATGTTGCAAAACCGTGTCTTCAGGGAAAGGGCACATTAGAGCCTTAAATTAGTGTTTAAGCTGTTGTCTCATGGTGTCTTTTAATGATTTCATATATATCTTTTTCCACCGTCAAAACAACACACAAATATGTAAAATTCTAACAAAGAAGAAAAACAAAAGTTTTAAATATTATATCTTAATATACTATATTTGCATATATAGTTAATCCCCAGATAGAAAAATATGATTGAATCAATGTTTAAATATGGTTAGGCAGGAACATTGAAGCCACGTTGAAGCCTGATCGGCAACAAACAGAATAATATGTTGATTCAAGGTTGATTACTGTAGATGTTGGCATTAGAATTGGATGATTGTTTGATGGTTGAGCCAAATCGTCAACCTTAACGAAAAATCAACCTTTTTGACCATAATTCAACTTTGAATTAAAATGTTTTGCTATCTGGGTAATTTTTTTAATTTTTTTTAAAACCGTTGCCACCCTGACGGCCGTCAGTTCGTAATTTACAAAACTAGGTAATTTACACAGCTCATATGTTACGTGAGTTACTCATGCGACATATCTTTGGAAAGCTAGGATTCTTGTGATTCAACCGATGCAAACCATTTCAGGATATAATCATAACAGCAGGTACAATCAACGCCTGTGTCACACCACAAACAAACAAACAAACAAACATTTACAAAATTGACGCAAGTTGAACTCTTGAACCTTTCGGAGGAGTGCTATGAAGCCTCATAGCACTCGTCCGATCAAAAATATTCCCACAAAAATGGTCTGGTTACATTCAGAAAGGTCCAGTCAATCCAATCCAGTAAAGTATTTAGTCCAAAATACATTATGATACCAGTAAATATTCACAAACAGCCGCTGCATCATTTGAAATTGGCCGCTCAATTTCCCAAATTTACAAAGTATTATTCACTGTAACTCAGCTTTGCACATACAGGACTGTCTCAGAAAATTAGAATATTGTGATAATTTAAAATTTTATTACTTGCGTATAAAGCCCAAAACGGCTTAGCTCCGCATTATTTGCAAGACCTGATAGTGCCTTATGTTCCTGTCAGAGCTCTCCGTTCTCAGAGTGTAGGTTTACTCGTAGTTCCTAGAGTATCTAAATGTAGATTTGGAGGGCGGGCGTTCTGCTATCAGGCACCACTACTATGGAACCAACTTCCAATCTGGGTTAAGGAGGCTGACACCACCTCCACCTTTAAAACTAAACTTAAAACATTTCTGTTTAGTAAAGCCTATAGTTAGTGTTTAGTAAACCTCTAGCTGGTGTTGGTAAATCTCTAGGTAGTGTAAACTTTAGTGTGTCAGAGTCGCTCCTGTAGTTTCTTGTGCTGGCCCCCCCTTCTCCTCCCTTTTCTCTCTTTTGTCCATGTTGCAGCATCCTTTGCCGGACACCGGAACCTGCAGGTGGTCGTGGGTGGCTTGTTGCTTGCATTACGGAGCACAAGTCTTTCCCTGACCCCTTCCCTTCAACCCTTCCCCGACCCTGCACCCCAACCTGGGACTTGCTGATTGGGCTGGAGCTTCGGGAGCTGCGTGCTGGCCTGCAGGGCCGTTCCTGACCCATTTGGCGCCCTAGGCAAAATATTTGCTGGCGCCCCCCCACCCCGTTCCCGTCCTGTCCTGTCCCGTCCACTACCACCACACACACACACACACACACACACACACACACACACACACACACACACACACACACACACACACACACACACACACACACACACACACACACACACACACACACACACGGAATGGCAATTTCTTTAGGATGTATTAAATAATTAAATATATAATATGTAATAAATAAGTAATACAACAACTCAGAGCAGCAATTAAATAAAGAAACAAGTGCAAACACAAACAAAATTTCAAATAGTAAAATAGGTCAAGTAAAAGGTATTGCACACAAATAATAACAACTACTACCAATAATAACTATATACAAAATACCCTGTAAAAACCTCAATTTAGCCCACAACATCTTACAATAACAATTTTAACAACGATAACAACGGCATTATAGCCATTGACCGGCTAACATGTTAACATCGCTCCCGTTTTCCCAACAATAATTTAGATTTTCAGCAGACAATCAGAAGTAAGTTTAACAATAAAACGAATAAAAAAAAATGCCACAGATCAGCACCTCTGACACACAACCACAGCAGCAGCAACACGGTCAGAACCATTCACATGATATGAGGTTCTAGCACCATGGATTTACCAGTCATTATGTCAAACCTAATTATAAGCCTCATGCAGACTTTAAGATATAAGTATCAAACTGGAGATAAAAATCTAATGACATCCAGTGATGTCTATGGAAGCTCATTTCCGCCAGTAAAAGAAAAAAATAAGATGAAATCTTAGCCTTAAAAATAAAAATATCCCCACGGTAAGTCATAATTATGACATAAAAAGTCATAATTTCAAGTTTTTATTTCATAATTATGACTTTCTATCTCATAATTTCGACTTTCTATCTCATAATTTTGACTTTCTATCTCATAATTATGACTTATCGTGGGGATATTTCTATTTTTAAGGCTAAGTTTTCATCTTTCAGCCATAGATGTCGGATTGGCTGAGTAGATCAATTCAGACACGTGTGTTCAACCTAGACTACAGTTTACAACAACGACATGTGTTTAACACAATCAGCGTCATGACAATGTTATCAGAAATAATTAATTTTATGACAGCTTACCAATGATGGTTTCATCCAGGGGTGGGCAGAAAACCACATCAAAACATATTTCCTGCTGATTTATGGTTCTGCGTTACAGCAACGCAGAGCGTAGTGGGTGGGGGAGGGGGCGCCGTACACGGGTGAGGGACCGCAGCAAAATTAATTGTGGCTGCCAGAGAGGCAAAAGAATGCAGCCAGGCAGAAATTAAAATTACAAAAACGATTTCATTATATTTTAAAGACTTTTGGCTATATATGTACTGTTGTTGTATTCATTTCTAATTTTTCAAAAGTTTATTAAAAAAAAAAAAAAAAAAAACAGCTGTTTGCATGGCGCCCCCTGGCATGCTGGCGCCCCTAGCATTTGCCTAACCTGCCCTATGGGCGGCACGGCCCTGCTGGCCTGCGGTCCCCACCCCTGGTCATCCCGTTGCTGCTTCCACCTGCCTGCTGTGCTGTTGCCGTCCCTGACCCACCAGTCTGGCCCTCGGCAGGAGGGTCCCCCCTTATGAGCCTGGTCATGCTCAAGGTTTCTTCCCTCCTAAAGGGGAGTTTTTCCTTGCCACTGTTTGGCTTAAGGTTTTTCTCCCACTAGGGGAGTTTTTACCTGCCATTGTTTATGTAATAACTGCTCGGGGGTCATGTTCTGGGTATGGGTCTCTGGAAAGCGTCTAGAGACAACTCTGTTGTATTAGACGAATAAAGAATAAAGTTCTTTATTTTCTGTAATGCAATTACAAAAACAAAAATGTCATACATTCTGGATTCAATACAAATCAACTGAAATATTCCCAGAATATTCTAATTTTTTGAGATAGGATATTTTAGTTTTTTAAGCTGTAAGCCATAATCAGCAATATTAAAATAATAAAAGGCTTGCAATATTTCGGTTGATTTGTAATGAATCCAGAATGTATGACATTTTTAGGGCCCGAGCACCTTCAGTGCGAAGGCCCTATTGTATCTGTAGGAATTCTTCGCGTTATTATTATTATTAGGGCCCGAGCACCTTCAGTGCGAAGGCCCTATTGTATCTGTAGGAATTTTTCTTTCTTTCTTTCTTCTGACGAAAGGAGGGCCTTTTTGCCCCCCTAAACGTGCCCAAAAAGTCACCAAATGTTGCATGCAAGTCAGGCCTGGCGAAAAATTTGATATTTAATGGTTTACATTAATGGGCGTGCCAAAATGGTTCAACAGCGCCCCCCGGAAAACTTTGTGCCTCAAGCCCCACAATACGGTTTGACGTACATGCACGAAAATCGCTACACACCTGTATCAGTACACAACTTAAAGAAAAGTCTCTTGGCGACATGGCCGAAACCGAACAGGAAGTCGGCCATTTTGAATTAATCGTGTCACTTTGGCGCAATTTATGCCATTCCTTCGGCAGTTAATACGGCCCGAACCGTAACGTGCACCCAAGTGTGTTATACATCAAAATGTGCGTCTCCATCCTGCGACAACACGCATTACTTTTCTCTTTCAAAAGTGTTACCGTGGCGACGCTAGACGCCAAAAAGCGCGCCCACCCTTCATCTGATTGGTCCATATTTGATAGTTCCTACTTTCTGCTATAACTTTTGAACGAGTTGTGATAAAGACATGTGGGTGGTGTCATCGGACTCGGTATTGAGTACTTGACCTTCATTGGCCTGAATTAGCCCTGCCCCTTCTTCTGATTGGTTGATATGTGATAGATCCTATTTTCTGCCATAACTTTAAATGGTTTCACATAGAGAGTCGTGGCTGGTGTCATCCGCTAAATGTCCAGGCCTGAATAATCTACATCAAGTCATACAAGCTTCTACTGCAGCCTGAATGTGCACCAGGGTGGAGGGCCCGTTCATCGCTGCTTGCAGCTTTAATTAGGGCCCGAGCACCTTCAGTGCGAAGGCCCTATTGTATCTGTAGGAATTCTTCGCGTTATTATTATTATTATTATTATTATTTTTCTGACGAAAGGAGGGCCTTTTTGCCCCCCTAAACGTGCCCAAAAAGTCACCAAATTTTGCACCCTGGTCAGGCCTGGCGAAAAATTTTATATTTAATGGTTTGCATTAATGGGCGTGGCAAAATGGCTCAACAGCGCCCCCTTGAAAACTTTGTGCCTCAAGCCCCACGATACGGTTTGACGTACATGCACGAAAATCGGTACACACCTGTATCATGGCGCAACTGAAAGAAAAGTCTCTTGGCGTCATGCCCGAAACCGAACAGGAAGTCGGCCATTTTGAATTAGTCGTGTCATTTTGGCGAAATTTATGCCATTCCTTCGAAAGTTAATTCAGCCCGAACCGTAACGTGCCCCCAAGTGTGTTATACATCAAAATGTGCGTCTCCATCCTGCGACAACACGCATTACTTTTCTCTTTCAAAAGCGTTACCGTGGCGGCGCTAGACGCCAAAAAGCGCGCCCACCCCTGGTTCGACAGAAAAAACTTTGTGCCTCAAGCCCCATAATACGGTTTGACGTACATGAATGAAAATCGGTACACTCCTGTATTATGTCGCAACTAAAAGAAAAGTCTCTTGGCGCCATGGCCGAAACCGAACAGGAAGTCGGCCATTTTGAACATTCTGAATTAATTGCGTAATTTTGGAGCAATATATGCCATTCCTTCGAGAGTTAATTCAGCCCGAACCGTATCGTGAACCCAGATGTGTTATACATCAAAATGTGCGTCTCCATCCTGCGACTACACGCATTACTTTTCTCTTTGAAAAGTGTTACCGTGGCGACGCTAGACACCAACAAGCGCACCCCCCCTTCATCTGATTGGTCCACATTTGATAGTTCCCCAAAAGGCACCAAATTTGGCACGCAAGCCAGGCCTGGAGATAAATTTGATATTTCATGGTTTGCATTAATGGGCGTGGCAAAATGGCTCAACAGCGCCCCCCGGAAAACTTTGTGCCTCAAGCCCCACAATACGGTTTGACGTACATGCACGAAAATCAGTACACACCTGTATCATGTCACAACTTAAAGAAAAGTCTCTTGGAGCCATGGCCGAAACCGAACAGGATGTCGGCCATTTTGAATAAATTGTGTAATTTTGGCGAAATTTATGCCATTCCTTCGGCAGTTAATTCAGCCCGAACCGTAACGTGCACCCAGGTGTGTTATACATCAAAATGTGCATCTACATCCTGCGACACCACGCATTACTTTTCTCTTTCAAAAGTGTTACCGTGGCGACGCTAGACGCCAAAAGGCGCGCCCCCCCCTTCATGTGATTGGTCCATATTTGATAGTTCTCCAAAAGTCACCAAATTTTGCATGCAAGACAGACTTGGCGATAAATTTGATATTTCTTGGTTTGCATTAATGGGCGTGGCCTAACGGCTCAACAGCCCCCCCTAGAATACTTTTCTCTGCCATAACTTTTGAATGGTTTGACATAGGAAGTCGTGGGTGGTGTCATGGGATTCTGTAATGAGTCCTTAAGCTTAGTTGGCCTTAATTAGCCCCGCCCCTTCTTCTGATTGGTTGTCCCGATTTTCTGCTATAACTTTTGAATGGTTTGACATAGAGAGTCGTGGGTGGTGTCATCAGATTCTTTATGGAGTCCTTGAACTTCATTGGCCTGAATTAGCCCCGCCCCTTCTTCTGATTGGTTGTCCTTTTTTTATAATAAAATTGCCGCGAGCCGCCAGTCGCTCTCGCGCTGACTCCCGCTTCCTGATTCAAACGTCTGCCGGCCCCGCCCCCTGACCAATCAGTGGCGAGTAGGGTGATGGCGGCCCCGCCCCCCGACCAATCAGTGGCGAGTAGGGTGATGACGGACCCGCCCCCCGACCAATCAGTGGCGAGTAGGGTGATGACGGCCCCGCCCCCCGACCAATCAGTGGCGAGTAGGGTGATGACGGCCCCGCCCCCCGACCAATCAGCTCCCTGTAATGTGGTGACTTCAGAAATATTCCCGGCTCAGCCCGGTTACAACCTTGGCAGAATGGTTACAAAAAAAGTAATAATTTAAATAGTAGGGTTTTACTAATATTTATAACTTACAAATATTTAAAAAATTAGGAAAAAAAAGTTCCAGACATTTTATCGCTATGTTGGTCTGTCCTAACCCAGTAGGTCAAATAAAAGGAATAAGCTGAGACTTAGCTCAGCCAGATTATTGCGGTCTTTGCTGCCAGAGGTCGAGAGTTCAAGCCTGGCTTGATATGCCAAAATTTTTGTCAGCAATTTTTGTGTTTTTTTTACATCAAAATGTTCGTCTCTGTCCTGTGACAACGCACATTACTTTTCTCTTTCCCCTTCTTCTGATTGGTTGTCCCGATTTTCTGCCATAACTTTTGAATTTGAGTGGAGTTTGCGCGCGCAGCTCCCGCGGGGGGAGGGGCTGATGTTCAGCGCGGCCGCCATCTTGGTCGAGGCGCCGCATTGACTGCCTGAGAACGTCGGGCGTGGCCGCCATCTTGGATCGGTATCGCTTTAACTCTAGAGCGTTCACTTCTATTGTGGAAGGAGGTGTCTGCATAAGTAAAATAACTATAACTCACTTGATTTTCAACCGATTTTCACGCGGTTTGCTTTGTTACAAACGGCAGACATGTAGCTATGATACAGGATGCTTGATGTACGTTAAATATGCAAGCTTTCATGCTAAAATACGTTCTGCAGGTAGTCACACTTCAGGTATACACACACACACACACACACACACACACACACACACTATATATATATATATATATATATATATATATATATATATATATACACACACACACACACACACAATATACACAATACAAAATACAGTATAGCATATTAATGAATGTATTAATATATTTGAATAACAGACATAACAAGCTTAAAAACAAAAAACATAACGGATGACAGCATACAATTGTCATAATGGAGAAAAAAAAGAAACATTTGGAAGGAGTGTGTGTGTGAGGAATTGTATATTAGTGTTATAAATTGAAATTATATAATAATGCAATCGCTATGATATATCATTTTACAATATAATACAGTCAAAAATATATGAAATGAAGCAACATACAATGCAATAATACAATATGCTATATTACTGGGTACGCTAATATGAAATAACAACATGTAATATAATATGGTATAATAGATTAATATAATATCATACATTCTGGACCATGAGATACAGCTGTACTGTATGATCGTCGTTCATTTGAGTGATCTGATTTTTTTTTTCATGGTTTGCATTAATGGGCGTGTCCTCACGGCTCAACAGCGCCCCCTAGAATACTTTTTTCTGCCATAACTTTTGAAAGGTTTGACATAGAGAGTCGTGGGTGGTGTCATGGGACTTGGTATTGAGTCCTTGACCATAATTGGTGACAATTAGCCCAGTCCCTTTTTCTGATTGGTTGTCCCTATTTTCTGCTATAACTTTTGAATGTTTTGACATAGAGAGTCGTGGGTGGTGTCATGGGACTCTGTAATGAGTCCTTGATCTTCTTTGCCCTGAATTAGCCCCGCCCCTTCTTCTGACTGGTCGTCCCTTTTTTCTGCTATAACTTTTGAAGGGTTTGACATAGGAAGTCGTGGGTGGTGTCATTTCTGATATGCTTATGGGGGGCGGTTGACGTGAGTGCGAGGGCCCGTTCATTGCTGCTTGCAGCTTTAATTATTATTATTATTTTTCTGACGAAAGGAGGGCCTTTTTGCCCCCCTAAACGTGCCCAAAAAGTCACCAAATTTTGCATGCAAGTCCGGCCTGGCGAAAAATTTTATATTTAATGTTTTGCATTAATGGGCGTGGCAAAATGGCTCAACAGCGCCCCCTTGAAAACTTTGTGCCTCAAGCCCCACGATACGTTTTGACGTACATGCACGAAAATCGGTACACACCTGTATCATGGCCCAACTTAAAGAAAAGTCTCTGGGCGTCAAGTCGAGAAACCGAACAGGAAGTCGGCCATTTTGAATTAATCGTGTCATTTTGGCGAAATTTATGCCTTCCTTCGGCAGTTAATACGGCCCGAACCGTAACGTGCACCCAGGTGTGTTATACATCAAAATGTGCGTCTCCATCCTCCGACACCACGCATTACTTTTCTCTTTCAAAAGTGTTACCGTGGCGACGCTAGACGCCGAAAAGCGCGCCCACCCTTCATCTGATTGGTTCAGACAGAAAAAACTTTGCGCCTCAAGCCCCACAATACGGTTTGACGTACATGAACGAAAATCGCTACACACCTGTATCATGTCACTACTTAAAGAAAAGTCTCTTGGCGCCATGGCCGAAACAGAACAGGAAGTCGGCCATTTTGAACATTCTGAATTAATTGCGTAATTTTGGAGCAATATATGCCATTCCTTCGAGAATTAATACGGCCCGAACCGTATCGTGAACCCAGATGTGTTATACATCAAAATGTGCGTCTCCATCCTGCGAATACACGCATTACTTTTCTCTTTCAAAAGTGTTACCGTGGCGACGCTAGACGCCAACAAGCGCACCCCCCCTTCATCTGATTGGTCCATATTTGATAGTTCCCCAAAAGGCACCAAATTTGGCATGCAAGGCAGGCCTGGCGAAAAATTTGATATTTAATGGTTTACATTAATGGGCGTGCCAAAATGGCTCAACAGCGCCCCCCGGAAAACTTTGTGCCTCAAGCCCCACAATACGGTTTGACGTACATGCACGAAAATCGCTACACACCTGTATCAGTACACAACTTAAAGAAAAGTCTCTTGGCGACATGGCCGAAACCGAACAGGAAGTCGGCCATTTTGAAATCTGATTGGTCCATATTTGATAGTTCTCCAAAAGTCACCAAATTTTGCATGCAAGACAGACTTGGCGATAAATTTGATATTTCATGGTTTGCATTAATGGGCGTGGCCTAACGGCTCAACAGCGCCCCCTAGAATACTTTTATCTGCCATAACTTTTGAATGGTTTGACATAGGAAGTTGTGGGTGGTCTCATGGGACTCTGTAATGAGTCCTTAAGCTTCGTTGGCCTTAATTAGCCCCGCCCCTTCTTCTGATTGGTTGTCCCGATTTTCTGCTATAACATTGGAATGGTTTGACATAGGAAGTCGTGGGTGGTGTCATGGGACTCTGTAATGAGTTCTTAAGCTTCGTTGGCCTTAATTAGCCCCGCCCCTTCTTCTGATTGGTTGTCCCGATTTTCTGCTATAACTTTGGAATGGTTTGACATAGGAAGTCGTGGGTGGTGTCATGGGACTCTGTAATGAGTTCTTAAGCTTCGTTGGCCTTAATTAGCCCCGCCCCTTCTTCTGATTTGTTGTCCCTTTTTCCTGCTATAACTTTTTAATGGTTTGACTCCCGCTTCCTGATTCAAACGTCTGCCGGCCCCGCCCCCCGACCAATCAGTGGCGAGTAGGGTGATGAGGGCCCTGCCCCCCGACCAATCAGTGGCGAGTAGGGTGATGACGGCCCCGCCCCCCGACCGATCAGCTGTTGTAATGTGGTGACGTCAGAAATAGTCCCGTGCTCAGCCCGGTTAGAACCTCGGTAGAATGCTTACAGAAAGAGTAATAAATAAAATAGTAGTGTTTTACTAATATTTATACCTTACAAATATTTAAAAAATTAGGAAAAAAAGTTCCAGACATTTTTTTGTGATGTTGGTCTCTCCTAACCCAGTAAGTCAAAGTAAAAGGAATGGCTGAGACGTAGCTCAGCCAGAGCATATCGGTCTTTGAAGCCAGAGGTCGGGAGTTCGAGCCTGGCTGAATGCCGAAAATTTTGTAATCAATTTTTGTGTTTTTTTTTTATCAAAATGTGCGTCTCTGTCCTGCGACGAAGCACATTACTTTTCTCTTTCAAAAGTGTTACCGTGGCGAGGCTAGATGCGAAAAAGCGATCGTCCCCTTCATCTGATTGGTCCATATTTGATAGGACCAATCACCCGATTTTCTGCTATAACTTTTGAATGGTTTGACATAGAGAGTCGTGGGTGGTGTCATCAGATTCTGTATGGAGTCCTTGACCTTCATTGGCCTGAATTAGCCCCGCCCCTTCTTCTGATTGGTTGTCCCTTTTTTCTGCTATATCTTTTGAATGGTTTGACATAGGAAGTCGTGGGTGGTGTCATTTCTGATATGCTTATGGGGGCGGTGGCCGTGAGTGCGAGGGCCCGTTCATCGCTGCTTGCAGCTTTAATTGTTTTTGTAATTGCATTACAGAAAATCACAATATTCTAATTTTCTGAGACAGTCCTGTATACGTCACAGCTATCTTGGTCTCAAAATGGAGTCTGTACGCTGTCCTTTTGATTGACACCTCATTCGACCATACAGGAGCCTCCCTGTCCTCTCCACGGCCTACAACAGCCAATGAGCGCCTGCGTTGAAAGGAAGCCCATGACCCCCTTGTGTCATGAAAACAATGAGCCAGTTGGAACCAATCGTGCGGATGACTGGCACATTGTATATCCAATGAAATTATGAAAAAAACAACGTGCCGCTTCAGGGGCTGATAAAGCCACAACAAGGAAGTACCTGCATAAAGTGAAAAACTTGCAGCGAGTGAAACGTGCGTCCGTGTTTTGACTCTTTTAAATGCAAAGTTTAGCTTAATGTTTCAGTAACCTTTTTTCAGCAATATTGATAGTGAATCTGGGATAGGATACCTCTAAGTGTCAGCTTTCCTTAGAGGCCAAAATTATGACTGTATGTTGAAAGGTTCAAGAGTTATGCCCTTTTATTCTAGTTATGTGACCATGGTTATCCAAGTGTCCTTTTGGCATCTCCAAATGGCCATTTTTGGAGACGCCTAGACACAATCTTACAAAAACATGTGTAAAATACTAATTTTTTGTGGTATTGTTATCAAATTTGAACTTGCACTAGATAAGGCTTCAGGCTATGGTGCCATTGTGTTTTCCAGCTAATAATTCACAGCTACACTCATCTGCAGACATCTGGTTACAAAACAAATTTCCCGCGGAAATAAAAACCTTCTATTTAAGTATGTTCAAACTTAGATTACTTAATGCTAGTAGCATTTACAGTGATTCTGATAGTTGGGGGAAGAACTTCAGAGTGTTACCTTTCAAAAGAGACCAAAACCATCCATGCACTTCAAACGGTTCAAGAACAGCTTTCAATTTACTTTGGGTATGCGTTGGATAGGCATTTTAGGCAAATTGTACAGGAATTGTAACAAGAGGCATTATGTGTTTGAGCCGTTCTCAAGCCCAGATAAATGCAGAAAGTTGTGTTAAAAAGGGCATCCGACCCAAACCCTATGCTATTCTAAACATGTGAATCACAAGACCCATGAACCCGGGAGAAAAAGAAAGAGACTAGAGCCGAAATAGGGACTTTGAATGCTGGGATTATGACGGTAAAATGTAGAGTTAGACACGATGCAGGGGAGGATGGTTGATATTCTGTGTGATCAGGACACTAGGTAGAAAGGCAGCAAGGGTAGAAGCTTAGGACCAGAGTTCAAGCTGTTTTATCATGATGTGGATGCCAGATCTGAAGAGAGCCCTCTATACATGTTTATTTTGTGATTGTGGAAAGAAGCAGCGTTCTTTGACCATCTGCTATAGATAATACCAGGGGTCACCAACCCGGGGCCCGCAGGCCAGTTCTAAAAATAGCACTAATCTAAAACTAGCTCTGTCTAAAGTTGTATTGCTATTCTTTTCAAATTACATTCACAGTGATGTAAAGTGATGCATGACCAACCACAGCTTTGCTTAGATGAGCTTGTGAGCGCTGCAAAGATGAGGTGCAAAGATGAGGAGACGGAAGCGGTTTATACCGACAAAAACATGGCAGAAAAAGGAAGAAAGCGTATAATTTTCACAGCAAATGGGAGGGAGAGTTCTTTTTTACTATCGTGAAAGAAAACTGTGTGTGTCTCATTTGCGGTGCGACTGTGGCGACGGCTAAGTGGCACAACATGGAGTGACACTTCAGTACGTGTCACAAAAGTTACAATGTTAACTACCCACCGGGCAGCGCAATACGGACCGAAAGAGCTTGCGAGTTAAAGGCAGCTTTGGGGAAACAGCAGTCTTTTTTTACGAGGCCGGTGAAAAACTCTCAAAAAGCAACCGAGGCCTCATTTAGAGCTACACATTTTTTGATGAAAAAGAAGAAGCCGTTTTCAGACGGGGAGGTTCTCAAAGAAGCAATGATGATTATTGAACACTGTACTTAAAGAGGAGAAAATGGAACCGGTATCCTCTCCACTCTCTCCGATGTCCAGCTGGGTGCGAGCACGATGGCTAGAAGAGTGTCTGATATGTCTGGGAACTTGACAGAGCAGCTGGACCGAGATCTGGCGAGGTGCAGGTGGACAACAGCAGTACTGCGCAGCTGATGATCTTTATTCGGATGCTATTTGATGATTTCTCTACAAAGGAAGAACTGCTGACACTGCTGCCCCTGAAGACAACTACGAGGGGAGTCGACATTTATAACGCAGTTAAAAAAAGTAAAAAGTAAGAAAAAAGTACCACTGAAAAAAGCTGGTATCGGTGACTACAGACGGAGCTCCTGCTATGACCGGCCGGCATGCAGGTTTCCACCTTTTCTGCATTACCACCTGCATCATTCACCAGCAGGCGATATGTGCAAAAGTGACGGGCGTTGAGCATGTGATGACTCCCGTTGTGAAGATCATAAACGGCATCCGCTCCAAAGCGAAAACAGCACAGGACATCCATCCATTTTCCGCCGCTTATCCGGATCCGGGTCGCGGGGCAGCAGCCTCAGCAGGGATGCCCAGACTTCCTTCACCACAGACATTTCCTCCAGCTCTTCTGAGGGGAGTCCGAGGCGTTCCCAGGCCAGCCGAGAGACATAGTCTCTCCATCGTGTCCTGGGTCTTCCCCGGGGTCTCCTCCCGGTGGGACATGCCTGGAACACCTCCCTAGGGAGGAGGGACATGCCTGGAACACCTCCCTAGGGAGGTGTCCAGGAGGATCCGATACAAATGCCCAAGCCACCTCAGCTGACTCCTCTCAATGTGAAGGAGCAGCGGCTCGACTCCGAGCTCCTCCCGGGTGACCAAACTCCTCACCCTATCTCTAAGGGAGCGTCCAGCCACCCTGCGGAGGAAACTCATCTCTAAGGGAGCGTCCAGCCACCCTGCGGAGGAAACTCATCTCGGCCGCTTGTATCCGCGATCTTGTCCTTTCGGTCACTACCCAAAGTTCATGACCATAGGTGAGGGTAGGTGCGTAGATTGACCGGTAAATCGAGAGCTTCACCTTTCGACTCAGCTCCTTCTTCACCACGACGGTCCGGTACATCGACCGCATTACTGCGGACGCTGCACCGATCCGTCTGTCAATCTCACGCTCCATCGTCCCCTCACTCGTGAACAAGACCCCGAGATACTTGAACTCCTCCACCTGAGGCAGGACTTCTCCACCCACCCGGAGAAGGAACGCCACCCTTTCCCAGACAAAGAAACAAATGCCAGATGTTGTTGGTGTAAACATGTCAGTGCCATGGCAAAGATACATTAAAATATTGAAAAACTGTTACAGATGTGTTACTAAGTGTAACAGACATGATGATTTGTTTTAATGGCTGCAAATGCAGGGATTAGTACCAATGTGATAAGATTTATTTTAAAAGGAGTCAATTTTTGGTAAATCTTACATGATTGATCATTTGTACAAACATGGTTCAGAGTTCATGATTTGATAAAAAACTGTTAGTGGCTTGTGAAAATTGAAAAAGATTTCCTGCCAAATGTTGTGGAAGTGATCATTTGAAAATGAAATTCTTGGAAAGGTAAATAAGAAATTAAATATTGCATGTTGATATGTATCTGTTCCCTACCTTGTTTAATCATTCTTTTTTTTTTTTACCTTGTCTGCACACATATTAATGGTTGATACCATGCCGGTAAAAACCTAAGGCATATATATGTGCATTATTACTATATCTAATATATATACATATACGCATACATACGCATACACATACACATATAAACCCAGTGATTTTTTTTTTGGGGGGGGGGTGACGACATCCACTGCCAATCCAGGAAGCAGGAACACATGGAGGCCTCACGTCAAGCACTGCGAATCTGCAACAAAAACCACAAACGAAACAAAAAACCGTCACGGAGCCGACCAAAACACGAGCAGCAATCGACCCAAATCTCGAGATCCGATCACAGTCTGAGCTAAGCTACCGCTACCGCTACTAACTAACCTCAAAAACTACAGAGCCAGCATGCAGGTGAACAAGCCAGTGTGTATGTCTATGTGTGTGTGTGCGTGTATGTATATGATTGTGTGTGTGTGTGTGTGTGTGTGTGTGTGTGTGTGTGTGTGTGTGTGTGTGTGTGTGTGTGTGTGTGTGTGTGTGTGTGTCTGTGTCTGTGTGTGTGTGTGTGTGTGTGTGTATACTTGCATGTATATGTACATGTCTGTGTGGCTATGTGTGTGTGTATGTGTGTGTATGTATATGTTTGTGTAGCTGTGTATGTGGGTGTGTGTGTGTGTGTGTGTGTGTGTGTGTGTGTATAGATGTGTGGCTATGTGTGTGTATGTGTGCATGTATGAATATATATATATGTGTATGTGTATGTGTGCATGAGCTTGTGTGTGTGTGTATATGTCTATGTGGCTATGTGTATGTATGTGTGTAGGTGTGTGTGTGTGTGTGTGTGTGTGTGTGTAGGCGTGTGTGTGTGTGTGTGTGTGTGTGTGTGTGTGTGTGTGTGTGTGTGTGTGTGAGTTTAATCATTCTGAATAATTATTTTTCATGAATCATTAATGATTAGTGTCTTCATTAATAATAATGTTAAATTAAAGGTAAACTGTAACTTTGTTATTTCAGCAGTGTTTTATCAAAGTGGTAGCCAGAGGTGTATAATGCATTCTGGATCAGCCTGTACATTTAGAACAGGGGTTTTCACTAACGACCTCTACCTGCAGAGGAGCTGGTTTAGTGATTGGTTGGAACAACTACTGGACTGGATTTTTACTTTATGGCACCTGGATTATACACCTCTGGTGGTAGCCCTTTGTATTACTCAGTGCCCTTGAAGTAGCTCTCAGTTTCAAGAAGGTTGGTGACCCCTGGATAATGCAGTGTCTGTAAAGGGTATTGTACCTGAATAAGAAAAGAAGAGAAGAAGGAAATAGAGGTCTCATAGATTCTCTACACAAATATTTAAAAAAAGGTGGTGACGGTGAAGCTGGAATTAATAAAATCAGCGTAGAGCAAGGTAAGAAACAGCGCAGCCAACGTTTACCAACCTTGTAACTTAACCTAACCGGCTAGCTCTAATGTTAACGTCCATTAGTTTGTATAAAAACCTGAAGAGCAGAGGGAGAGGAGAGGAAGAGGAGAAGGAGAGATCCGGGCGCAGGGGGGCCCATCTTAGATTATTTTGTCCGGGGCCCCGGCAGGACTGTCAACTGGCCTGCGTACGTACTAGAGGTGGGTGCAATTCATCGATGTGTCGATGCATCGCGATGCGTCACGTGACGATTTGTAATCGATTATGGTCCAGTAAAAAAAAAAAAAAATATATATATATTTTTTTTAAAGTTATCCTATCCAGATTCCAGACTGAATAAGCTGCGGAATCATTTCATTTTCAAGAATGCACATTTCTTACTGTCACTTGAAATATGGCAGATATGTTTACACTAAATAAATTGAACTCATTGAATCCAGGGCTTGACCGTTTTCAGTGTTTTCCGCCAATAGAGGGCGCTCTCATGCAAGTGCAGCTTTCCCTGGTCAAAGTAAAGTAAGTCAAAGAGCAAATGTTTACATAGTCATAAAATAAATTATTTTGTGTCTTTGAAAAATACATGTCAAATGTTCAAACAACCTTGTTATTTACTTAATGAGTGTTGTTAGAGGAACTGAGTTAATTGATTGGCTATTTATTTACAAATGTAGCCACAGATGAAGACAAAATCAATCTTGTATGGAAAAAAGCATAAAAAATCACAATAATCGAAGAATCGTGGCACCAATAATCGAATCGAAAATCGTTATAATCGAAGAATCGAATAATCGAATCTCCAATAATCGAAATCAAATCGAATCGTGAGGTACCCTTGTTTGCACACCCCTAGTACGTACTAGCAGCAAAAGAGTAAAGGTATACGTTACAAACCTTTAATTGAAAAAATGAACATTAATTATTTTTTGATACATTTCTCTTTGGTTTACCCTGAACTTTGTTTTTCTACCTTCCTTTTGTGTCACCAATGTATTAAATACACACAAACAAAATAATTGCCAGGACATAAAAATATTTCTGAAAAATGTCTCTTTTAATATGAGAGCAACATTTTTTAACATTTTTCCTTTAACAACCTGTCGGAGTAGTAGTATAATTAAATGTTGAATAATGATATAATAATACGTTTTTAAGTTTTTATCCTGATAAATAACTTAGTATTTTAAAATGACTCAAAAGTATTTTCAAGTGGGTTTATACAAACTTGGATTACTGTATTCCATTAGGTGTGTTATTATGATTTTTTATTTATTTAACATGTGTAAATATAATTTTCACAACTGCATATCCTCAAAGCAGACAAAGTTTCGTGCCCCCCCAGAGATCTCTGGCGCCCCCCAGGGGGGGCCCGGAGCCCAGGTTGGGAGACACTGCTATGGATAATGCAGAATCTGTAAATAGTATTGAACCTGGTAGAGGTCCAATGCAAATTTGATGTTTTGAAATAGCAAATATAGGGAAAATAATGTGTTTTACTTCCAATTATTGAATAAATGATTTATTATTTCAATAGTGCTTTTTGCAGAAAAAGATCAATCAATTTTCCGACAAGATATCATCTCTCCCTCTGTATCATGATGTGGATGCTGTTATCATTCTGCCAGCGCTGAAGAGAGTGCCTTCTATGTCTGTTTATTTTGTGATTGTGGAATGAAGCAGCGTTCTTTGACCGTCTGCTATAGATAACGCAGTATCTGTAAAGGGGATTGCACCTGGTAGATGTCCAATGCAAATTTGATGTTGCGAAATAGCAAACTTAATTCAATTAAATTCAATAAACTTTATTTATTCTAGAAGGGCAATTAATTCCAGTGCAGCCCATCCAAGAGAACAAATAAACAAACAAACAACATAAGACAAGGGTGGACAGTTGCCTGAAGCCGCGGCCAAAAAGATCAGCGCAACCCTTGCCTTAGAAAAGAAAAGGATGACACTAGGAAAGAAGAAGTTTGGGGGGAGCTTCTCATCCTGTGAGTTTAATTGTTGACGAGCGGAACGAGGACCCGTGCACAACGAGACGACGTGACCAGGCTACGACGATCAAAAAAAGGGGCCCACCTTGACCTACCTTTTCCACATCATAGGAGAACTAATTGTTCTTCTTGGTACAGGGACCATCTGTACTAGGAATATTCTGGTGAGCCTGATGATCCAGGCCAGTCACATGGACAAGGCATGCGTCTCCACTACCTTGAGTCGCTGGGCAGTGACATTGAACACTTCGGCCCGGATGATCCAGGGTCAAACATTGAGAATTGAGATTTGTCTCATGCATCATCTAGAGAAAAAGTAAAGCGGCTATGGAAAAACACAACCAGGAGTGTCCATGTTTTCATAAAATCCCTTCCACCTAGAAACAGACACTGACGCAGTTTGATATCAAGTTTAATTCAAAAAAGAGTGTTGTTATGATTGTAAAGACTAAGGAAGACCGGAAAAGAACATTCCCCACCTTTTTCCTGGCAGACAAATTGCTGAATGTTGTGGATAAGGTCACATATCTTGGTCACATCATCAGGGATGACCTTTGTGATGATGATGATATTCAGCGACAGTACTGTAAACTGTACGCACAAGCAAATATGTTGGCACGTAAATTTTTTATGTGTACTGATAATGTTAAAATTGCTTTGTTTAAAGCCTATTGTACTTCACTGTACACTGCCCACCTGTGGTGCAGCTACAATAAGGCTAAGTTTAATAAGCTACGGGTGGCATACAATGATGCACTTAGAATTATTTTGAAGCTCCCTAGGTGGACGAGTGCCAGTCAGTTGTTTGTGCACAGTGGTGTTTCTACCTTAGACGCTGTCCTTAGGAATCTCATGTATAATTTTATGGCAAGGCTGAATGACTCAAAAAATGAAATTATTATGGCTTTAACCATGCCCAAAAAGAGCAGTACTAGGTTCTTTTCTAGTTTTTGGAGGCATTGGAGAGGGTGTTTGTATATTTTTTAGGTATGTTCTTATTCTGTCCTTTGTTGTTTTGTCTACTGTTGTTGTTGTATTTATATGGACCTATTTGAGTCTGAATTAAAGATTGAATTGAATTGAATTGACGAGACTATGAAGCACTCTGTCAGGCTCTATGAGAAGAGTATTCTTCGTACACCGACTGGGCCTCAGCTACTCTGGCTGCTTTTTCAATTCAGCACCAGAATTCATAACAGCCAAAAAAATATTACTGGCGTCTGAGAGCTGCGTTCTTCCAGGGACGCAACACACCAGGTTTGGAGGAAGACCATATTTTTAAGTCTCTCTTCTTCCATAACCTCCATGAAACCGTGCGGTCCTCCTGAGGGCACTCGCCACGTCCTCAGTCCTGAAGGTGAGTGCAGAGTTGCCAGGTTTGAGTGAGGATCTGGACTCCTCTAGCTGGGTGGAGTTGTCCGACTCAAACCTGGAGTAGAAGGCGCTGAGGTCGTCGGGGAGGGAGGAGGGGGTGCACTCCACCTGGATGGTTCTGGGGGAGGTGGAAGCAGTATTCACAGAGGCCATGGTTTTGAGGCCCTGCCAGGCTGAGCGGAAGTCCCCTGCGACAAATTTTTCCTCCACATTGTTTTTGTAGTCCAGCTTGGCAGTTTTAATGGCCCTCTTCCCCTCCCTGTTGACCTCCTTTTTTTCCAGTTCAGAGCCAGTGAAAAAAATCCTTTTCTTATTGTTGAGAATTTTCTTGAGCTCCTTGGTGATCCAGGGTTTATTGTTGGGGTAGATTGTGACTGTTTTTGATGGAATAATAGTGTCCGTACAGAAGGAGATGTATGATGACACTGTGTCGACCTGTACGTTGATGTCATCGGAGGGAGAAAGGAGACTGTCCCAGTCAGTGGCTTCAAAACATCCTTGCAGGGTAAGGATACTTTCCGCTGTCCACTGTTTGATCTTTTTCTTGGTCTTCTTGATCCTCCTGATGACTGGAGTGTAAGCAGGGGCCAGCAGGATGGTGTGTTGGTCTGCAGAGCCGAGGGGGGGGGGGCTTTGAATGCATCTGGTACATTACCATAGCATTTATCCAGAGTCTTCCCCTGCCGAGTGTTGCATGTTATATATTGTTCAAAGCCTTTAAGGGACTTGTCGGGGGAACAGTGGTTGAAGTCACCTAGTATGAATTTAGGAGAGTCCGGGGATAAGTGTTCCAGGTTGTGCAGAGTGCTGGTGAGATGCTCAGTTGCTTTAGCTGCGTTAGCTCTGGGGTGGATGTAGACCAGGATGATGAAGAGCTGAGGGAACTCTCTGGGGAGGTAGTAGGGGCGCAGGGAAACAGCCAGAAGCTCAATGTCTGCGGTGCACAGCTTCTCCCTCACAATGACTGTAGAGCACCAGTTGTTATTTACATACAGACACACGCCGCCGCCATGTTGTTTCCCGGTGCGCTCATTGTCTCTGTCCAGACGAACGGGTGCTGAAAAGCCGTCTATCTGCAGCATGCCGTCCTGATCGCTGTTATTAAGCCATGATTCAGTGAAAGCCAGAACAGAAACAGTTCTGAACTCACAGATGGTTCACACAAGCCTGCAGCTCGTCCAATCTGTTGCGGAGAGGCCGCACGTTGGCCAGGATAATGGACGGGAGCGCTCTTTGTTTGTGCGTTTCCCGTTTAAGTCTCGCTCTCACTCCACCTTTCTTTAAACGCCTCCTGGTTACCTTGGTTGAAGTTTTGCAGACAGAGATGGGCTGGTTATTGGGGTATCCACGGAGTATAATCCCAGGAAAGTAATCCGTCGGAGCGGGGCTGAAAGTCCGGAGTTCAGACTGCGGCTGCAGCTGTATGAGGAGGTCTCTACTGTAATTGATCCGCGGCGCCATGTCGGGTGCGGAAAAAAAAAGAAAAAAACACAGGTAGCATCGCAGAGAAATAATCCCCAAAAAAGTGCCGGATGGTCGGCGAAAAGACAAACAAAAACAAAAAAGGAAAAAAAATAGCATAAAAAGAGCGTAAAAAGAGCATAAAGGAACGTAAATCTGCTCAGCTGACCGGCCGGTCGACCACATTTTATTTAGATCTTTCTGTAACAGGATCATCAGCAAGTGATCCTGTTTCAGAAAAGGGGGAGTAAGGTTGGTAATCATGTATGACATGTAAACACGACCCTACATGTACACAGCATGTAGCAGCTACGGCGAAATTAAAAAAGAAAAAAAAGAAAATGAAGCACCAAATATTTCGTACACACACGAAGGATATCACAGGGGGAAAACCACACAAGTGCATGGAAAGAATTGTTCGAGACGACAAAGTCAGGGAAGACTTAGCGAAAACACCATTTGACGAAGCGATTAATTTGTTTGTAGACGGATACTGTTTTAAACACTGGAATGAAGGGTTACAATTAGCATATGCGATAGTATACGAGGAAGACGAAACATGGGTAACAGTAGATGCTAGAAGGATTGAAGGAATTAGAATATGAATCAGAATCAGATTTATTAGTCAAGTTTGAACATTGCCCAAGGAATTTGACTCCGGTTGTTGCGCTTACCACCCGGATTGAAAGGTAGCAACAGTAAAAAACAAATGTACGGTGGATAAACACGTATTAAAATATATACAATGAAAAAAGTGAAAGGTGCAACAGTATAGAGGTAGACATGGTAAAGACAGCTCTTAATAAGAAATATAAATAATAGTGGCCTTGAGATGGGAAACGGAGATTGAGAATGAGTTGAGTTAAACCTGAGACCACCTGATATATTGTACAAGCATTATGGGAGTAGTTATATTCTTTAAGGTAAAGAATACCAGAATGGGCAAACAGATGGCGATTAGGTGAATTAAATTCAGTCCAGGAAATGGCACGAGTAATTTTTATTTTTTGTAAAAGGTCAAATTTTTAGATAGCTGGGATAAGTATTACAGTAAATAATAGTACAGGAATTTAGATGTTGTCCAAACAAAGGTTTATAAAGAATAAGAAGAGCAGAGCGTGGGAGCAGGTGTCTCGGTTTGAAAAGCAGACCGACATGTTTAGATTTTTAGATATTTAGTTATGCGAAAGTGATCTATATGACGATTAGAGACAGTCATCAATGAGGACCCCAAGGAACTTTGTAGAGTTTACTTTCTTTATTTCTTTATCATTTATTTTGATCTGAAAGGCCAGATTTTCCGTATTCTTTTGTTCTTTACTGAAACTAAATGATATATAATTTGGTTTCTTAATATTAAGAGAGGTTTTGTTCATTTTGATCCAAATATCCACCTTAGAAAGCTCATTGTTAAGGAGATTTTGAATTTCATGGATGTTGTTATGTGATACAAGAAAGGTTGTTTCACTTGGTATTCCCAGAAAAACATGTCAGTGTTTAGTCCCTGAGGCAGATCATTTTCAACTTTATTCTGTATGAAGATATGTCTTTATGTAACATTCAACAGTGAACTACAGAGGAGCTTAACAAGAAGGAATATGTTTTTATTGTAATAATTCATTTGATCATTGACCAGTATTGTGGGGCAAATATGCCGTAGTTTCATGTGAGCTAATGATTATTACTTTCTGTTACCTAGAAATGTCACTTTTCCACAAAGGAAATGTTAATCGTGTGGACAATCCTAAGTACCCCCTGACCGCGTAAAGGATTTAACAGAGTAATTTGCATGTCTGGATTGTTGAAGTGGGTGTACATACAGTGCCCGAAGGGAAATAAATCAGTAATGTTCATAAAGAAACAATTATTGCTCCACACCTATCTGTATGAAATTGTAGGATAATATATTGAATCATCTGGAGTTGAGTATTGTGTAGTAGGTGAGATCATGAAGGCGTTTGGGGAACGCTGGATGGGATATGCGAATATGAAGACTAAATTGGCAAAAATCTGTGCACAGACCAAAATGACATGGGTGGACGCGGGCTACGGACTGACCCGTACGAACTACAGACTGGACGACTTTTTCTAGGGCCGCAGAATGCGCCCTACTTGAAGGAGACTGACAAATACCAATTTGGTCAGAAAGCTCACTTCTCCGAACTGCAAAGTTTGGTCTCTGCTTACTCCAAACAGGTCGGAGACGGATGGACGGACGGACACGGACCCCACAGACAGAGGGGGTTTCCCTGTGAGTCATCAAGAGACAATGTACAGTAAGGAACCTGGGGGTTATCATTGACTCTGACCTAAATTTCAATGCGCATATGAATTTCATTACCAAAACCGCATTCTTTCACCTTAGAAATATTGCACGCATTAGATCATATCTGTCTCTGGTTGATGCAAAAACACTGGTCCACGCATTTGTTTTCTCCCGCATCGATTACTGCAATGCACTATTTTGTGGCTTACCAAAAAAAAACGTCAGACCGGCTTCAAATAGTCCAGAATGCAGCAGCAAGAATTTTAACCAGAACCAAAATGAGAGAACACATTTCCCCTGTTTTAGCCTCACTACGTTGGCTTCCAGTAGTTTTTAGGATTGAATTTAAAATTCTCTTACTGGTTTATAAAGCCTTAAATGGACTAGCACCTTCCTACCTCCTCGACTGCCTACCCAGATATGTCCCAGGCCGCCATCTCAGGTCCACAACCGCTGGCTTGCTCCAAGTGCCTAAGAGGATGGCAACGAAAAGACATGGCGAGGCAGCTTTCTGCTTCTACGGCCCGACAGCCTGGAATAAACTTCCAGTGCACCTTAGACAGGCATCCTCAGTTGACATATTTAAAGCACAGCTCAAGACCCACCTTTTTACTCTTGCTTTTAGTTGAATTTTAAAGGTTTGTTCTTACCTGTGTGTGACCCCATTTATGCTTACTGCCGTGCCACCGGGTGATCAGAGTAGTCTACCTCTGACCCTGAAGAGGAAGAAGAAAGAAGATACATAGGGTGATCTCTGATTAGAGATCAAAAGGGGGATTGTTGAATAAAAAATAATTCAAAACCAAACTGAATATGTAAACTGCATGTGCTGATTAACTAAATGTGTCTGTATGTGAAACTAATGTGCATTCTTCTGACTTTCACTGAAACTACCATGCTGTAGCAGACACAGATAAGAGGGGCCCCGAGCAATAAAACTGGGCCACCCCTCTCCCCCTTTCTCTAAGAGTAATAAAACTTGTTCTTGGACAGAGCTGGCAGATCTAGGTAGGATGGCTGCAGAGGCGGTTCAGCCTGGGTCTCCCTTTACAGAGGTAACCTCTTTAATTGTATCCCAGTCTTGTGTCTTTATTTAACTTTTCCAGCTCAATCAACAAACCCGGGGAGATCGATTCGATCACAACAACACGCTTTTATCCAAAGCAACTTACATCTGGGAGAACAAACACACGGGGAGAAATTAGGGTGAGTAGGTGAGTGAGCAGGTGTGTATGTCTGTGTAACTGATATGTGTGTAAAGTCAAAACGATGCTCCACCTGAACTGTAAACAGTACTGGAGTTGAGGGGTATGAGGAGGGATGGCATCCCCCCTCATACCTGAAATAAAAACGAACCTGAAATAAAAACGGTCCAGATCATCCCCCCTTTCCATCCCTTATGTCATTTAATCAATGAATGTGGTTTTACTGCTATTTCAACATTTAGAGTCATCACCAGAAAAATAACACCAGAAAAATAACTTATTTGACCATTTTCACCTGTTTCAAGTAAATTTTCACTTGAAATAAGTAATAAGGAAATTCTGCCAGTGGGACAAGATTTATCTTCTCATTACAAGCAATAAAATCTTGTTCCACATGCAGATTTTTCTACTTATTTCAAGTGAAAATTTACTTGAAACAGGTGAAAATTGTTGTTTTTTCCAGTGATGAGTCTTGTTTTAAGTGTAATGAGATTTTTTTACTAAAATGAGACATTTTAACTAGAAATAAGACAAATATTCTTGTTAAGATTTTGAGTTTTTGCAGTGATCCATTTTACTTATCCTGTGAAGGACAGAGGCATATTGATAAGTTCAGAAAACTGTTTTTTATTGTTGTGTTTTGATGTATTTGATGTAAGCCCAGTGGATATTTAAAGCTTACAGAAGGCTGCATTTAACTGCTGCTATGTCATTCCTGCAGTATTTCTGCAGGTGTTTTGGTCAGTGCTATTATTTGTTATATATTATATTATTTGTAATCAGCAGACATTATCTGTCCCCATATGATAAAATCCACCATCCCCCCTGATTTTTTCTTTTTTTTAAAACTCGAGTACTGACTGTAACTATAGTGGAGGAGGGACAGCACAACCCAGCCGCCCGAAAGACCAGAAGCCGACAAGGAAGAAACCCGAACCCAGGCCACCAGCAACCCCACGGAGGACCAGAAGAGGGCGGGAGGAAAGGCCCGCCCCCTCCCAGCAGCGACAGAGAGAAGCCCCGGGTGGAGCCCCCATGACCACGGGAGGAGGCGGCCAGGGAACCCACGGTGATGGACCGGGACCCAGCCGAGCACCAGCCAACCAGCATGGGCCAATCATTCGGTCACGAGGTCCATAACCTCCAGGCCAACGACCCCCACCCGGCGAGAGGCCAGCCCGCCCGGAGAGACCGGACCACCCGGCTTTTTTTTTTCTTTTTTTTTCTACCAGAAAACTGAACATTTATTGCACGTTGAAGTTAAAAACAGTTGGAATATGAGTAAAAATGCTTCAGATATAACTCCGGAAATCGGGAAAAACACCTGCTGTAATCAACATTTCATGATAATATCAACTGCTTCAATCATCAAACTTTATTTTCATTTTTTACCCAGCCGAGCACCAGCCAACCAGCATCGGCCAATCATTCGGTCACGAGGTCCATAACCTCCAGGCCAACGACCCCCACCCGGCGAGAGGCCAGCCCGCCCGGAGAGACTGGCCACCCGGTTTTTTTTTCTTCTTTTTTTTCTACCAGAAAACTGAACATTTATTGCACTTTGAAGTTAAAAACTGTTGGAATATGAGTACAAATGCTTCAGATATAACTCAGGAAATCAGGAAAAACACCTGCTGTAATCAACATTTCATGATAATATCAACTGCTTCAATCATCAAACTTTATTTTCATTTTATTTTATCTTCTAGGCTGTCAACCTTTTTTTCTTTTAGGATGTGATGTGTATGTGTGTATCCTTACTGACTGTCAGCAGACCTGAAGCCATGCATACGTGTTTGGGTAAATGTTTAATATTTAGTTTATGAAAGAGGAGTTTGGGAAGAATAGGACCTGGATTAAAGTGATCTATTATAAGTAGAAACGGACAGGGGCAGCATTTAATCTGCCCCCACGCAACGGAAACTGGTTATTGTAGTGGTTTAGAAAGGTAAATGATAAGAAAGAAATATAGCTCACATTTCTTTCCCCAAACAATTATTTAGTCGTCTGAATATATTAACTAAATTAGCAAGTTGGAAGTCTTTTTATCTTTTATCTTTTTATTGGTATTTTTGGGCAATAACAAAATGGTAAAAACACAGATATCAAAACCAACTCTATCAAGTATGCCATTCACCTGGCTTTTTTATGTTTTAATAAAATTTACAGATATAGTATATGGATATTATTATTGATATTACTGTTATTCATTGGTATTATTATTGCTATCACTATTATTATTATTGTTTAAAAAAACCAAGATGCATCAAGTACTTAATAAGACGTTCAAAGGATTTAAATTCGGAAAATTGTTTGACAGTTTGAAGCAGAGCTGAATTGGTTTAAAAGATTAATCCGGACAGAAATATTGCTGCATAATGATTTTATCATGATGATTTTATAGCAGTGCGTGCGTTTGTTTGTCCATTGGCCCCCGGGGTGCAGTGAGTTAGAAGATTCTACAAGGTATTTTAGATTTTAATTTCAACTGCACAATGTAGTTTGGTATTTTGCATTCATCTCAGTTTCTTGTATGATGTTTTTAGAGGGTTCGTTTTAGTGTCTTACAAGAACAAGTTCATGAGAGCAAGGTCCTCTTATTGCTACAATTCACCATCAACAAAAATAATGAGAATATGACTTGAAGTACAAAAACACTTAAAATGGGTTTTACGTAGGAATAGCTAACAGACAGAAATAGCAAAGATAAAATTAAAGAACATATTGAAATTCCAGAATTTTAGAAAAGAAAAAAGAAAAGCAATTGTTTGCTTTGCTGGTATACGTTTATTTAAAATCAATTCAATGACAGTAGCATTAGGATACATGTGTTTTAAAGCATTGAATAATCACAAATTATTGAGTCCTTCTATTTGTAGTGAAGAACATCTTGAATGTGTTGCTAACAGCACACGTAGAAAGGCATTCATGGGCTTGTGCAGCAAACCAACAGTGAGTCTCTTAGTCTCCTTATTCGTCCCCTGCGTTATGAGATTCTGGACAAAGCGGTTTGGTCGGGTCAAACACAAATGGTACAGTCATTCCAAGGCACGCTGCTTGGGCATTGAACTCCTCCAACACCGCTGGCTCCACCGATCTTCTTCTGCTGAGCAGGTACAAGCGCTTGGCCGGCGCGCCATCCACGGCTAACGAAATTACCACACAGTCTGTACAGGATGTTTTGATGGCAGTCTGTATGACGCCACTCGCCGTTGAGACGATACTGCTGCCACTTAACACATGTTTCGTCTGAAAGTAAAGGCAGCCCCCGTCAGTATTGATGATGCGTATGATGGTAAATACAGGGGTTCCAAAGTTGCTGGCAAAGGCAAGGCTGTTGCTGTCTTGAGCCGCGATGATGTCCTTCTCTTCTGGTTTGGTGAAAGCCGCCCCAACTAAAGCCCAGGTTCCGCTCAAATCACTAAACTGCAGTGTATCCACAGGCTGGAGCAAAGTTGGACAAGCGGCTGGAGCTGAATGGCTCACAGAGACGCAGCAGAGGAGCGCAACAAGATACAGGAGAGCCATGTCTGCGGATTCTGAAGCTCACTGCTGGTAAAGCACACTGTGGTTAAGCAGCTTGGCTGTATTTATAGTCGTTTTAGAAATCTGCTGTGTCATTAGTCTGCCAGATCTGAAGAGTGCCCTCTCTGCCTGTTTATTTTGTGATTGTGAAATTAAGCAGCGATCTTTGACCATCTGCTATAGATAATGCAGCAGGGCATTGCAGTTGGTAGATATCAAACGCAAATGTGGTAGGAGGGTAGGGCTTCACCCTGAACAGGTTTCCAGTCCATCACAAATCCACAGAGAGAAAAACAATCATACAATTTTTGGCAGTCATTCAAGCCACATATAGACTATAAATCCACTTGCCTGACCTGTGGGTTGTTATTGGGTCTTTTGTCCACTATAAGTCCTAGTCATGACATGAGATGTTTTGGATTCATGAATCAATGGGTGAATGGCTGTAAAACTACCAGGGTGGTAGATCTAAGGCTGAATTTTCAAGTATCAGGTGAAGAGGGAGGGCACTTCCTGTGTTTTGCTTGTGCTGGTTTCATCGTCATTGATCCACGTGACCAAAACATCTCATAATACTGACCACGTATCCAACATACCATGGAAAGGAGGGATGGTTAAATCAATGGTTTACATGTGGCTTAAGTGACTCACAAGATTAAACGACCCAATAACAGCCACTAAGTCTGAATATCTGCGGTCAGTCAGACTGATGAAAGACAAAATATCTTTACGAACGCGGAACTACATCCACTTGCCTTGTTGGGCCACATCCTGTTGTTGAATAAAGAAAGGTCTAACATCAACTGTAAGGCCTCACGTGGTTTTAAACAAAGAAAACCTTCATAATGACTCCAAACCACAGCTGGCTTTACAGTTTATTATTACACAGATATGTGTGAAAGTGACGCCAATGGGTTCTTATTGGGCATGAACCCTAAAACCCAGCAGAGACACTCCTCCCCAGGACCACTGTTGGAGTTCAATAAACCGAGAGGAATGCTGGTCTGTCAAGGACAAAACCATCACTTCCATCGCTCGCAAAGTGATCCACGTATGAGGCTTTTCTTTGTATCTGGGCAGAGCAACATCACTGATGAACAGCCATCAACATATGCGGATGATGTTGTCCTGTTGACTTCATCGGACCGGGACCTCCAAGATGTGCTGGGGCGGTTTGAGGCCGAGTGCAACGCGGCAGGGATGAGAATCAGCACCTCCAAAGTCGAGAAAAAAGTAGAAATGTTGAGAATAATGTTGAAGTACAATTTCGAGAAAAAAGTCGAAACGTTGAGAAGAAAGTCAAAATTTTGTGAATAAAGTTGAAATGTTGAGAAAAAAGGCGAAATCTCGACTTTATTCTTGAAATTGTATTTCAAAATTAATCTTGACATTTCGACTTTTTTCTCAAAATTGTATTTCAACATTATTCTCAACATTTTGACTTTTTTCTCGAAGTGCACAATTAAAAAAAAATCTTCCCCTCTCAAATATTTTTTTCTCCTGCATGGCCCTTACTCTATAATCTTCCGTAATGTGTTTTCTCTGTAATATGTTAGGTTTTTTCCTTAATTATGTCCAAGATGGCCAGTTTATTTTTTCTTCTTTGTATGTTAGTCCACAGTGATGGACAACTCAAAGATCCACTATCAACTGTCCCATCGGTTACTTTTGTGTTGGATGTTCTGGATCGCTGGCTTTCTCATCAGGACAAAGATCCTTGGTGGGATCCATCACGGCCGGTGGAGGCATGTTCAGACATGCAACCTGAGCACTGAACTCCTCCATCTCGTGGGGGTCCAGCTGTCTCCTCTTACTGAACAAGTAAAAGTGATGCCTTTTGCCGGATTCCACATTCATGTGCATCAGCATACAATCACGGCAGCCCGTGTGGATGAATTTGGCAGTGAGGTTGCTTTTATCAGTCCCGTCATAGGTGAAACTGCTGCCGTTGAGGGTGATGTTGTAGGAGCTATACGTGCAATTGTTATCTGCACTGATGCTTCGCGTGTAGTAGATGCTGGTGTCACTGGTGTTGCCGGCGAATGTGACAGAGGCGCTGTCTCTTTGTTTAAATCTCTCCAGGAAAGGCAGGTGGCTCAGACTCCCTGCGACCAAAGCCCACGTCCCCTCTAGATGACGAAGACTGAGTTGATCTGAAGGCCGGACCATTTCTTCACAGACCAGCGGAGCTGAGTGGATCACAGAGACCAGACAGACGGCAGCGAAGGCCCATGCAGCAGAAATCATGATGAAAATGTAGAATCACTGGGACACCTTTTATCACAGTCTGCTTTAAAATGGAGCTCATGAAATGAATTGGCTGGTTTTATAAGAATTTAGTTTCGCAAGACAGTATTTCTTAAAAAGGGGGAATCTGTGGTTGTGTAATGACGGAGTTTTTAGAGAACTATTAGTCTAGATGGAAAGGGGGGTCCACGCGCACCCCCCGGATTTTTTTATGCCACCTGATTTTTTTTAATCCTTTAAATGTCTAGTTTCAGAATTTGGTCAGTGCCAAGATCAACTAATGTCTGAAAGGCTTCGTTTTCACACTTAATTGCATCTAACTCCAGACCAGAAAATTGAAATTTGAGATTGGCAAAGTAGCATATCCTATCATACATACAAGCCACAGAGACTAATAAACACATTTATTTTTGCTGCAACCACCGAGCAACGACCAAAACAACCTAGCAACCACCTAGCAACCACTTTTAAGACCCTAACTACCCTAGCAACCACCCTAGCAACCACCCTAGCAACCACACCTAAAAGAACTTAAAACCTCCTTAGTCTAGAAGGAAAATGGGTTTCAAGGGTAACCCCTATTATTTATGTCATCTACTTTTTGTTATAATCAAAGTGTCTTCTTTCAGAATTTGTCAGGTGCCAACCTGAAATCATCTCCCAAAGGCTTTATTTTTTATCCTTGTACTGCGAAACCCCGACCAGAAAACTCTAAACACCGACATAGTATGTGGTGCAACTTTTGTCCTAAACAACTTACAGAGACAAATTAATACATTGTCCAAGCCAACTCTGATAGGCCATCACGTAGCAACCACCTTTAAGACCCTAGCAACCACCCTAGCAACCGCCTCTGTAAGTTGTTTAGGACAAAAGTTACACCACATTGTAGAGACAAATGAATATATTTACCCAGGCAACTCTGTTAAAATGAACACAATAAAATAATTGTTTATTACATTTGACTACACACTGACTGTTTAAAACAAAAATCGTAAATAAAAAGGCAAAAAATGTGTGTAGGATGCAGTTAACTTGTGACTAATCGTCAAATTCGCCATCACTGAGGAGATCTTCTATCTCTATTTCTTCCATTTCTAAGTCTTCATCATTCTTATACTCGTTGTCCTCTTCATCACCAGATATGTTGTTGTTGACAGCATCGGCTCCCATGTCAAGAGCCGCCTGCTCTTCCACCTCAGCTCTTTGAGCCAGTAACTCGACAAGAGTAGGAGGGAGGATGGGTCCCATTGTCCATATGGGTTCCAGTACCTCTTATACCTATTATGTATGGCCAACCACGAATAACATCGGTTGATGCAGCACGAGCGAAGATGCTGAGGAAGATGGTTGGTAGCGAGAAGGTCCTGGACTCTAGGTTGAAAGTAGACCTCGAACGCCTGCCTCTTCCCAAAGCCTGTCTCATCCCCCATCTGCAACGGGCTAACTACAGGGTGGCATGCTATAAGAGAGCAGCCGAGGCAATAATGGAAAGCCCAAAAGCATATGACCCGGGCATGGGCTGGGAGAAAACAGACGAAGAGGTACTGGAACCCATATGGACAATGGGACCCATCCTCCCTCCTACTCTTGTCGAGTTACTGGCTCAAAGAGCTGAGGTGGAAGAGCAGGCGGCTCTTGACATGGGAGCCGATGCTGTCAACAACAACATATCTGGTGATGAAGAGGACAACGAGTATAAGAATGATGAAGACTTAGAAATGGAAGAAATAGAGATAGAAGATCTCCTCAGTGATGGCGAATTTGACGATTAGTCACAAGTTAACTGCATCCTACACACATTTTTTGCCTTTTTATTTACAATTTTTGTTTTAAACAGTCAGTGTGTAGTCAAATGTAATAAACAATTATTTTATTGTGTTCATTTTAACAGAGTTGCCTGGGTAAATATATTAATTTGTCTCTACAATGTGGTGTAACTTTTGTCCTAAACAACTTACAGAGGCGGTTGCTAGGGTGGTTGCTAGGGTCTTAAAGGTGGTTGCTACGTGATGGCCTATCAGAGTTGGCTTGGACAATGTATTAATTTGTCTCTGTAAGTTGTTTAGGACAAAAGTTGCACCACATACTATGTCGGTGTTTAGAGTTTTCTGGTCGGGGTTTCGCAGTACAAGGATAAAAAATAAAGCCTTTGGGAGATGATTTCAGGTTGGCACCTGACAAATTCTGAAAGAAGACACTTTGATGATAACAAAAAGTAGATGACATAAATAATAGGGGTTACCCTTGAAATCCATTTTCCTTCTAGACTAAGGAGGTTTTAAGTTCTTTTAGGTGTGGTTGCTAGGGTGGTTGCTAGGGTGGTTGCTAGGGTAGTTAGGGTCTTAAAAGTGGTTGCTAGGTGGTTGCTAGGTTGTTTTGGTCGTTGCTCGGTGGTTGCAGCAAAAATAAATGTGTTTATTAGTCTCTGTGGCTTGTATGTATGATAGGATATGCTACTTTGCCAATCTCAAATTTCAATTTTCTGGTCTGGAGTTAGATGCAATTAAGTGTGAAAACGAAGCCTTTCAGACATTAGTTGATCTTGGCACTGACCAAATTCTGAAACTAGACATTTAAAGGATTAAAAAAAATCAGGTGGCATAAAAAAATCCGGGGGGTGCGCGTGGACCCCCCTTTCCATCTAGACTATATTGATTGTTCACCGTTTTCTATTGATGTTGTCATACATGTGCTGACATTACAGGAACACTGTGTGTGTGTGCAGTGTACAACATATACATATATGTATACATATATGTATATACATATACATATAGGGTACCGTGACCCTGCAAAGGATATAGCGGGTATAGATAATGGATGGATGGCATATACATATACGTATACGTATACATATACATGTATACACATATATGTATATACATTTACACATATATGTATATACATATACACATACATATATATATATATATATATATATATATATATATATTGATGAGGCATTGTGACCTGAAACTCCAGCAGCTTCCTACCCCTGTAGTGACACCTTGGAACTAGCTTCAACAAAGACTTAAACCACGGGAATGCCATAGGATGAAGTTCCTGACTGACTGATATGTTAATACAAACACATTTGGCCACAGACTTGAACCACGAGAACACCCTATGGGGTAATTTAAAACTTAGTGACAGTCATGCCAAATGCCCGATAACAGCATTTGGCCACAGATCACATCTGATTGTAAATTGTTTTTGTCTCTCACTTGGCTTGTTAATTCCTGCCTTTTGTGCTTTGAACTTACTGTATAAAAAGTCATGATTCCAACCACTCTGGGTCAGCACACCAACTCAGACTTGATCTGTGTCGGTCTGCTCACCGCCGGCTTACTGAATAAAACTCACTACACCACAGCGGACTTCTGAACTGGTTTTGATAATATTCTTCAACAATATATATATATATGTATATACATATACACACACATTCACAGTGGCACAAATTAAAGCCCATTTGTCCTTCAAATCATGAAAATGCAGTTGAGCCACAGGCTGGAGTAAATTTTCACAAGACAGAATGATTCACAGACACCCAGGAAAACGAGAGCAGCAACACCCGGGACAGACATGTCTGTGGGTTATGAAGCACACTATTTATTTCTCAGGTTGTATAGAATCAAATTGAGAATAAGAGTGGTAAACAGACTGGCATTTTTATTTATTTAGATCTGAGCAGAGTCCCCTCTCCGTGTTTACTTTTGATTGGGTAATTACAGTAAGCAGTGAGCTTTGAGTATTTGATGTTGATAACGCAACATCAAATAACTGCGTTGGCAGCAGGTTCGCTTTCAGGTCCAAAGTAGAAATCAGATGCAAATTCAAATGTGCTGTTGGGTGATTTTAAACTGAGGTTAAAATGTGTGTTTTACTCTCCATTCATCCATCTTCTATACCCACGTTCTCCTTGTTCATGTTGTTGGTCAACCCGAACAGGTTTGCAGTCCATCACAGGTTCATAGAGAGACAAGCAAGCATACACACTCGATGCTACAAACAGGTGAAAATCCCTGTTAATTTGTGTGTTTTTAGACTGGAAAAGGGGGGGTCATGCAAACTCCATAAACTCCCAGAACTCCCAGAAATGTTGTAGAATAAATGCAAACTGGGAACCTTACTACCTTACTAAACTTAATAATCTGCACATGTGTAGACTGTGGCGGCTGCAATTCTGTTGTTCATGTGTTGCTGTGTTGTTTTTTTGCAGTTTTTTTTTTGCATTGAATTGAATTGAGTGACTTTTTTATTGTCCTTATACGATGTACAACAAAATTGTAGAGATTCTATGCATGCACCAGTTCCACTCAAGATTAAGCTGGAAGGACAGATGGCCTCACATGCCCAACACTCTGGCATACAGAGGAATTCATGGTCAGCTCAAAGACCACACAGTTCCTAAGTCCAGTGGGAGCAAAACAAGACCCATATATCCTGGACGGAGAGCTGACACTGCAATTTATGTCCACTTTGGTCTTGTATGTCCAAATCACAGTGTTTCAGAGATCATATAGTTTGCTCAGATGTAACTTTGCAAACAGGACCTGTACTTTTCTGTTAATTTTACAGAACCAGGTTTTTTTGTGACAGCACCTGCATATACTGTACCTGGTCAGTTTCTTTCCTCTGTACTGTCATGAAATTGAACATTTTACATGCTAACTGAGGCCCGTAGAGTCTAAAGCCTGGTTTATACAGTACATGTAGGGCTGCAACTAACGATTATTTTAATAATCGATTAATCTGTTGATTATTTTTTCGATTAATCGATGAATCGGATAAAAAAAACCAAAAAAGCATTCAATTCCAACCATTTATTCGAAAACAGAACTGATAGTGCAAATTCACAGTGCAGATAATCTTCAGAAAGTTCATAAACAGGTTGCTCCTTGAACATCCCTGAGCTTTTAAAGTATTGATTAAAAATGTATGCTTTACATCTGCCAAATATATAAAAGTAAAATGCACAAAGGAGGTATACTGTGTTTAAAAAGGGACCTGAGCTGTCAGAACAATAAATACATTATAAAAAATAAAGAAAAATACAAATCCGAAACAGGATTTGTTTGAACATTACAATTTGTTCTCTGCACTACACTCAAAAGACACTCAACAAACTCTCACACACACTCACTCACTCTCTCTCACTCCCTTTGTTCAGACACTTGCAATGCAATGCAAAAACGTAAGCATGTCCACATGCTCCTTGCTCAGGCTCGCTCTCTTCTTGGAGACTATGTTTCCTGCTGCAGAAAACAGCCGCTCAGATAGTGTTGAGGTGGCAGGGATACATAGGTAGGACTTGGCTAGCCTGGCCACTGGGCTATCTGTCATTGTTAGCCTTCCACCACAGTAATGGGTTTTATTCCTTGGCAAGGCTCTTTTCTCCAAAGTATGCAAGGACTTCAGTCTTCACTTGGGTGTGGACATCCTCAGCTTCGCTTGCTCTATCCTCTTCTTCACCATCAGAACCAAGGAGTGAGTCAAGTAGAGTTGCAGGAGGTGTTGATTCAGTAGCTGTAGTATCGGTGGAGGTAACACTGCAACTGCCATGCTGCTGCACATCCATCTCCCTTCTCTCTCCAAGTGCCATTGTTTGCAGTTTAGTTTGAACATGAAGGACGTCTTCAGGTGAAAGAAACTTCAGTTTCCTAAATCTTGGGTCAAGGGCCGTCGCAAGAATCATTGTGTTTGTTGCTGTATCTGAGAAATCAGTCTCCCTTTTCCATCTCTCCTGCAACTGCTGTACAGCAGTGAGTTGGAAAGCCTGCAGCGGGGCTGACTCGTAGGCAACACTCTGGGTGGACTTCAACAGCCCCTTCACAAGTGGAGGTATTGCAGATACTGTTGCATATTTCTGTCCACTCATGAACACAGTGGCACATTCAAAAGGCTTGAGGACTGTTGAAAGTTCTTCCAGCAGGCTCCACTGGTCTGGTTTCAAATCCAGGTACGTTTTGTCTCTCTGTGTGACAGAGCTGTCAGACAGTGTTACAGGCCACCTTTGCTCAAGCAGTCGGCTTATTATAAAGAATATGCTATTCCACCTTGTGCTTATGTCTTGAACAAGGCTGTGCTCAGGTGTGGCCATTTGTTGTTGTTTCTCTCTTAGCTTACTGCTGGCCAGCTCGCTTTTCTTAAAATGTTCTACAGACATCTTGCGGCCCCGACAGCTTGTTCAATGCTTGGATACTTCAGCGCAGCATTGATCACAAGTTGCAAAGTATGGCCAGTGCAACGGACAGAGGACCACCCATGCTTCTCCTCCAGGATATTTGCCGCAGCCACAATATTAGCACCATTGTCATGGACTATGGCAATGATTTTGCTAGAAGGAATTTCACATCTTTTCATTTTTTGAGCATAATGCATTTAAATGCATCAATCTGGTGCACTTTGGAAAGCTAGAATAACAATAATAGGGTGTCTGCCACCTTAATTTACCTTGGAAACATATCCTCTCCGGAGCTTCTCTACCCGGCTAAACTTATTATCCCCTCCGTTTGTGTGAGCACAGAGCATTCACAGCCTTCACCGCTGATTGGCTGTTTCCCGTGCCTGTCTCTGTGTGTAACCAATCAGATGGTGCTGTGGGCGGGACATTGCTGGACACAGTGCAGTGACTGCAGGCAGAGATGCGGCTGCATCAACCCCAAAATAACGCCGTTTTAAATTGTACAAACACAATATTGGTATCGTTGGAAAGGGAAAAATGTCCTCTTAATTTTGGGGGGGCTGAGATCAAATTATGGCGGGCTTCAGCCCGTTTTTTATTTGTAGTGAGAACATAATCCACAGCAACCGACACAAATCCATTCATGTGTATGTGGCCCATCTTTTCATAGCATCAACAAATCTCCGACTCTTTCAAAGGACGTTAAATCTTTATAAACAACATGAAATGCTTGGGATTTGTTCTGTAAATGAATTTATGCATATTATTATTTTTTATACATTATTATTGTTTTATATATATACAAGAGGTGCCGGATCTGCTCAAATAAGTCCCGGAACGCAGGGAGGCCAAAATCGAGAGGTGCCGGATCTTGTTCCGGCAGGATCCGGCAAAAATTAACCCCTGGGTCAGACTTGTTCCCGGTGCATGTTGGACTCCGGCAGGGCTGCCCTTTGTCACCGGTCCTGTTCATAATTTTTATGGACAGGATTTCTAGGCACAGCCAGGGGCCGGAGGGGTTCCGGTTTGGGAACCACAGGATTTCATCTCTGCTTTTTGCAGATGACGTTGTCCTGTTGGCTTCATCAGACCGGGACCTTGTGCTAGGGCGGTTTGAGGCCGAGTGCG
The DNA here is from genome assembly GCF_033807715.1 of Cololabis saira. Taxonomy (NCBI): domain Eukaryota; kingdom Metazoa; phylum Chordata; class Actinopteri; order Beloniformes; family Belonidae; genus Cololabis; species Cololabis saira. Next base: position 5,642,496 of record NC_084587.1, on the reverse strand, counting down.
ACGCGGCAGGGATGAGAATCAGCACCTCCAAGAACGAGGCCATGGTTCTCCACCGGAAAAGGATGGCGTGCCTTCTCCGGGTGGGTCGAGAAGTCCTGCCTCAGGTGGAGAAGTTCAAGTATCTCGGGGTCTTGTTCACGAGAGAGGGAACGATGGAGCGGGAGATTGACAGACGGATCGGTGCAGCGTCCGCAGTTATGCGGTCGATGTACCGGACTGTCGTGGTGAAGAGGGAGCTGAGTCGAAAGGCGAAGCTCTCGATTTACCGGTCAATCTACGCACCTACCCTCACCTATGGTCATGAACTTTGGGTAGTGACCGAAAGGACGAGATCGCGGATACAAGCGGCCGAGATGAGTTTCCTCCGCAGGGTGGCTGGACGCTCCCTTAGAGATAGGGTGAGGAGTTTGGTCACCCGGGAGGAGCTCGGAGTCGAGCCGCTGCTCCTTCACATTGAGAGGAGTCAGCTGAGGTGGCTTGGGCATCTGTACCGGATCCTCCTGGATGCCTCCCTAGGGAGATGTTCCAGGCATGTCCCTCCGGGAGGAGACCCCGGGGAAGACCCAGGACACGCTGGAGAGACTATGGGCCCGATTTACTAAAGGTTTGCGTGTGTTAAAACGTGTGCAAACTTGACAGCACCCGCAAACCAATGTGCGAGCTGATCTACTAACAGCGTGCAAAGACGACTGCGTCTCTGAAATGCGCAAAATTGCACACGCAATTCAGTTAGTACTTTTGCCCTGATGAATAATCAATATGGGGCGTACCCGGCAGAAATCCTAAATACTGGGAGGGGAAGATGCAAATTGCTCCATTTACCACGCGCAATGAGATTTACCAAGCCTGAAAGTAGTTGCGCGTATTGTGATTGTGTCTGTATTTAATACGTTTGAAAGGAAGGTGCTAATCTGCTGCTGCCGTTATTGTGGCAAGGAGGCGACATCCAAAATCAAAGAATACGCAGAGAGAGTCTTTATTCTGCTGCATGTTATTTTAAAAATGGTTGCACAAGTTTTATTAAAGGCCACTTTTTCTTTAGTTCTTTGCCTTATATCTTCTTTTAATGTGCCCCCCTCCACTCGCCCACAAGCAGGCCAAGCCTTTGTGCCAAAACTTTGTATTTTATTGATTACTTATCTTATTGAACGTGAAATCATCCTTCGTAAATTACATTTAATTAAAACCCGTGCTTATTAATCACAAAACACAGGTTAAACATCATGACCAAATCCGCTCCGACCCGCTGTGTCAGGATCAGCGCAGAGACTGCAGCTTCGCCTGAATTATGGTTCTGCGTTAAATCGACGGCGTAGCCGACGGCGTAGGGTCGCGGTACGGTGCGCGTCGCCGCGTACCCTACGCCGTCGGTTCTGCGTTGGTGTGACGCGGAACCATAAATCAGCCTTTAGTGTGCGCTCTGTGCACTGTTCTGAACACTTCTCTTCTCTTCTTTCGGCCATATGCTGGTCCCGTCTGTCACACATTTACTGTCAGTGTTTGCTATATAATATATAATATTTGCAATATACTGTGGACATCTGAATATCAACTTAACTCATAAATAGATGAATCAAAGCGCTCTCCAGCTCTGTGTCTGATTGTCTTTTTCTCCTCAGATCATGCCGAGCACCGCCGGGTCACGCAAACCCGACCAATTCAATATTAAAATCAAATTCGGTCCTGTGGCCCGTTTTTCTATTTCGTATTTTTGATCTGTGCCTAAAATTGAAATATGAAAAACCAGCCGTTTTTCCGTTTTTTGTGTTACCAACTGCATTTATTCTATCGCAGGTTTTCTCCCATATTGCGTTTCTTTTGGTAATGTTTAAATTTCTTTGCTGTAGTTCATGAATGTGTTTATTTGCCTCTTCCACTAATATCTCTAACTCCAACTCGTTCAATTTCATTTTGCGCTTGTGACTTGTGACTGTGCATTCCATCCACTCTCCATGGCGCAGAGTTTGCGCTCGCAAACCTTAAGACACGCAACACCTCATTTAAATACTGCTGTTTGCACCTGTTATCAATTGCGCACGCAATCTTAGTTGATCACCCGCAAACCACGCAACAACAGCACGCGCAAACTTTTTCAGTGCACACGCAATTTAGTACTCTTTATTTAGGATCTTAGTAAATCGGGCCCTACGTCTCTCGGCTGGCCTGGGAACGCCTCGGACTCCCCTCGGAGGAGCTGGAGGAAGAGATGGAGGAAGTGTCTGGGGTGAAGGAATTCTGGGCATCTCTGCTGAGGCTGCTGCCCCCGCGACCTGGGAACGGATAAGCGGCGGACGATGGATGGATGGATGGTTTTTACGTCAAGCACTTTGAATTGTCTTGTACATGAAATGTGCTCAACAAATAAACGTGCCTTGTCTTTACTGTAACTGTGCTTCAAGAATTGGCATGCCACGTTTGACTGCTTTGAATAGGATCCGTGCGACAGAGCAACTTCAAGCTGGTGGCCCACAAACCCCAGTTGCGGCATTGTTTGGGGTGAGCTCTAGTACCATCTCCAAACTGAAGGCCAAGTTCCATATAACAGGGAATGTCAGAGACAATCTGCAAAGTAGGCACTCCAAGAAGGCTGTGTCCTCATCCTGTCAGCACTTAGGTACCAACGGCTTTTATTGACTCCTGTTTTGAGTTTCTGGTATCCCCAGTTGCTGCCAATCAGGCACTAATGGCACTTTTCCACTAGTACCTACTCAGCTCTACTCATCTCAGCCAAGTTTCTTTTCCATAACAATTCAGCACCTGGAGCAGAAGTAGGAGGTTGGAGTGAAGCTGCTGTGACGTATTTGATTGTGTGATCTAAACAAAGAAGACAACAACACTAAAGATGATAGATGATAGATGTGCTGCTGGATCCATGACTTGTGTTCGATATCAAGTTAAAAAGTGAGAGGGAGAGAAGCTTTAAACGGCACTGCTGAAAAGTCCGTTGGGAGCCGCGAGCAGCTATGAAGTGACAGAGCTCCTGGTGGACCTGGTCGTTCCTTATCGCCCGTCTAGATCCCTTTTTTGTTCTCTCCTCAGCCACCAGGTTTATGAACATCTGACCCTCAGAGTTTTATCACCAAACAGACTTCTGCTGCCGTTGCTGGTCGAATAAAATTAACAAGAAGCCGCCGTCAGAGTCGCTCTTTAGCTGATGTCACATCCTGACTCAGACGTCTGACTCCCAACCCCCGACCAATTGGTGAAATGTAGTGTGATGACGTCAGATACAGCCGACTCAGCCGCTTAGAACCTTAGCAAAGACAGTATCTACTCGGCATGGGTAGACCCGTAGTAGAAAGGCGCCAAACCGAGTGGAGGCGAGCCGAACTAGGCTGAGTAGGTACCAGTGGAAAAGCACCATAAGGTACTGTAAGCTGTCTTCTACAGATTTACAGTCAAGGTTTGCAGGACGATATGACTGACGGCGGACTATCCGGAACAGCCTGCACACAGCCAATCTCCGGCCTCATAGTGCTGCCAGGAGGCCTGCCATGACTGCCCTTTACTGTCAGCAACATGTGCACTGGAACCTGAACATGTGGAGAAACATTATGTTCAGTGATTAGTCCAGATTCCGCCTACAGCTCTTGGATTGTAGGGTCAAAGTTTGCACCGATAGAGTAGCATCATTTGGTGGAGGCAGTGTGATGGTGTGGGGGCGGCATCAGCCACGCTGGAAACATTAGGTTCGTCATCATTAGAGGCGATTGACTGTAGAGAGATATCAAGACGAGGTTCTGCAACCAGTGGTCATCCCATATCTCCACAGTCTGGGACCAAACTCTATCCTCCAACATGACACGGCTCGCCCCCCCCAGAGCGGGTTTATCAGAAACCACCTCCAGAATTTAGGAGTAGAGAGGATGGAGACCTGCCAGCAGTCCTGACCTCAACCCCATTGAACACTTGTGGGATCAGCTTGGGCGCGTCGTTGGTCCCGGTAGGACCAACACAACCGCGCTGGCTGAAGAATGGGACGCCGCCCCACAGCGGTGTGTGACCAGCATGAGGAGGAGGTGCCAGCCTGTTGTGGGTGTGTACAGGTCTTCCACATTATTTGTTTTCATGATACAAATGAGCTCTTTGGGATGCAGTTTTTACAGCAATATTTCTTTGTGTAGCTTGATACTAAGAGATGCTTAGTCATCATAATGAATCAGCTAAAGGTAAGAATGTAGCAAGCCTATTAAAAACCACATTGAGGAAAAAGAAGCTTCTCTCAATATGTTTCTTGTCGTAAGTCTTGATTTTTATTTTGAATTACAGCAGCTGCAGTAAATGGTATTTCATGTTTTGCAACATTTAGGAATATAAATCAAGTCTGTGTTTCTTGATTTATACTGACAGAAAGCTAAACGAGGCTTGTTGCCTTTGACTCCCGTCTTTATTGGATGTTAAAGGATGTTGGCTTTTATGGACAAACATCCTTGGTGGGTTCCATGACAACAGGCGGAGGCCTCCTACGATAGCGTTGAACTCTTCCATCTCCTCCAACTCAGCAGAAACCCAGTGGCTTGTAAGTGGGAATCCCATGTCCATATGCAAAAACTACACAGTCCTTTCAGGACGTATGGAAGAAAGTCAGAGTAAAGTTGAAGGTCCTGACCGTCATTTTCAGGTTTTAGCGCTCATAAAAACCCATGGTTTTCCCATGGACACGGTTGGCTTGGGTGTACGAGGAATTGTACAGATCAACATTTATGCTGTCTTTGCATCTCAGGTCGTCTGCAACATCTGTATTTTTCAGACTGCAAGCAACAAATGCCCATCTTCCCCTCAAAGGAGTCGAACAACGATTTTCTTTTCTTTTCTTTTTATGCTCAGTAAGCGCAACGTCCCCTTTGAAAATGATGCCTGCCAAAGAGGTTTTTCTGATTTTATAGTTGTATCATAAAATGTTTTGCAATATTGGAAGTGGACTAAATCATCACCCCCTAGACATGCAGGTGTACACATTGGGAAAGCAAGGACAAAGTTCTACAATGGATGATGCATTGTTTGCAGTGGTTGTTTACCGTTTGGCTCAGGCTTTATCTGCGATTCGTGGAACTCTTCTACAATTCCATCAATATTATCTATCAAAAATGAACAACAGACCAAAGCCACAGATGAACCCACTGAACTTGAATAATGCAGGAAAAGTGTGTGCAGGAGCACAGGAGTTTACTATTAAATAGATATGTAACAATACAGGACTGTCTCAGAAAATTTGAATATTGTGATAAAGTTCTTTATTTTCTGTAATGCAATTAAAAAAACAAAAATGTCATACATTCTGGATTCATTACAAATCAACTGAAATATTGCAAGCCTTTTATTATTTTAATATTGCTGATTATGGCTTAAAGTTTAAGTTTAAGATTCCCAGAATATTCACATTTTTTGAGATAGGATATTTGAGTTTTCTTAAGATGTAAGCCATGATCAGCAATATTAAAATAATAAAAGGCTTGCAATATTTCAGTTGATTTGTAATGAAGCCAGAATATATGACATTTTTGCATTACAGAAAATAAAGGACTTTATCACAATATTCTAATTTTCTGAGATAGTCCTGTATAATCAAGGCAAATGGCAAACTCTTTGGTTTGTTAAATTATGACAGCAAACACATATTTAAATGCTTCAAACTATATTAAATAAAATGTTAAAAAGAATTCCTTTCAGGAAAGGACGGTCTTCCACGCAGCGCTGGCACACAGAGGGGAAATAAAATCGATTCTGATGATGTAGGTAAAACAGTAAATTTGCAGGTCGGTGGCTTGACGTTAAATACTGTACTCGGCCCCACTTAAAACCCTATTAAAAAAAACAAACAATCCTTTTGTGAGAAATACTATCGCAGTCTGGTATGAGGTACATAAATATCTGGATGATCTGCCTGTGCTGTCATGTTTATCTCCAGTGTTGGGCAATGAAAACTTCGACCCGGCCAAGATAAAGGATTTACAGGTTGGCTAAATAAGGGGATAACCAAACTTCTAGACTTATATAAAGACAACATTCTGATGTCGTTTGATGATTTAAAAAAGAAGTTTGATATACCTAACAAACACTTCTTTAAGTACCTACAGCCAGTGCTTTAAGTGGACAAAAATAAGGAACACCTTACTAGGGAGGAGGGACATACCTGGAACACCTCCCTAGGGAGGCGTCCAGGAGGCATCCGATACAGATGCCCAAGCCACCTCAGCTGACTCCTCTCAATGTGAAGGAGCAGCGGCTCGACTCCGAGCTCCTCCCGGGTGACCGAACTCCTCACCCTATCTCTAAGGGAGCGTCCAGCCACCCTGCGGAGGAAACTCATCTCGGCCGCTTGTATCCGCGATCTTGTCCTTTCGGTCACTACCCAAAGTTCATGACCATAGGTGAGGGTAGGTGCGTAGATTGACCGGTAAATCGAGAGCTTCGCCTTTCGACTCAGCTCCTTCTTCACCACGACGGTCCGGTACATCGGCCGCATAACTGCGGATGCTGCACCGATCCGTCTGTCAATCTCCCGCTCCATCGTTCCCTCACTCGTGAACAAGATCCCGAGATACTTGAACTCCTCCACCTGAGGCAGGACTTCTCCACCCACCCGGAGAAGGAACGCCAACCTTTCCCGTTGGAGAACCATGGCCTCAGTCTTGGAGATGCTGATTCTCATCCCTGCCGTGTTGCACTCGGCCGCAAACCGCCCCAGCACATGCTGAAGGTCCCGGTCCGATGAAGCCAACAGGACAACATCATCTGCAAAAAGCAGAGATGAAATCCTGAGGTTCCCAAACCGAAACCCCTCCGGCCCCTGGCTGCGCCTAGAAATTCTGTCCATAAAAATAATGAACAGAACCGGTGACAAAGGGCAGCCCTGCCGGAGTCCAACATGCACCGGGAACAAGTCTGACTTACTGCCGGCAATGCGAACCAGACTCCTGCTTCGATCATACAGAGACCGGACAGCCCTTAGTAGAGGGCCCCGGACTCCATACTCTCTGAGCCCCCCGCAGAATGGCACGAGGGACACGGTCAAATGCCTTCTCCAGATCCACAAAACACATGTAGACTGGTTGGGCAAATTCCCATGAACCCTCGAGCACCCTGCGAAGGGTATAGAGCTGGTCCAGTGTTCCACGACCGGGACGAAAACCGCATTGTTCCTCCTGAATACGAGGTTCAACTATCGGCCGTAATCTCCTCTCCAGTACCCTGGCGTAGACTTTCCCCGGGAGGCTGAGAAGTGTGATCCCCCTGTAGTTGGAACACACTCTCCGGTCCCCCTTTTTAAACAGAGGGACCACCACCCCGGTTTGCCACCCCAGCGGTACTGTCCCCTTCCTCCATGCGATGTCGCAGAGGCGTGTCAAAGACCTGCCAAGACAGCCGTACGACATCCAGAGACTTGAGGTACTCAGGGCGAATCTCATCCACCCCCGGTGCCACTGAGGAGCTTACAAACTACCTCAGTGACCTCGGCTTGGGTGATGGATGAGCACGCCCCAGAGTTCCCACTCTCTGCTTCCTCAGTGGAAGGCATGTCAGTCGGGTTGAGGAGATCCTCGAAATATTCCTTCCACCGTCCGACAATATCCCCAGTCGAAGTCAACAGCTCCCCACCCGCACCGTAAACAGTGCCGGCAGAGTACTGCTTCCCCCTTCTGAGGCGCCGAACGGTCCTCCAGATATATATATATATATATATATATATATATATATATATATATATATATATATATATATATATATATATATATATATAGCTGGCTGGGGCGTCTCCGGGTCTCCCGGGGGGGGCTGGGCCGTGGACGTGGGGGTCCCACTCGGAGGGCCCGGCCCTGCCTGGGTGGGGGGTGGCTGTCTGCGCTGGGGGGGCATTGCTGCCTTGGTCTTCCGTTGCTGGGCGGGGGCCGCGTGCCCCTGCGGATGTGGGGACTCCGTGACCCTCGGGGTGTCCGCCGGGGTGGCTCCGGGGGGGGTGGGGCCGGGTCCGGGGATCGGGCCTCCCCTGACCGGGGGGTGCACGGGCGGGCTCGGCGGCGGGGTGGCACCATTCCCAGGTGTCTATGTCTTATGTTGTCAGTATGAATGGGAGGATGTTGGACCGTTTCCCCCTCCGTCTGGGGGCTCTGGCGGCGCCGTGGGTGCCCGTGGAGGTACGATGGGGCCCTGGCCCGGCTCGGAGGGCCGGCCCCCCGTCTACTGGATGGCCGGTGGGGGGGCACGGGTGTCTTATCAGGGCCGGCTTTGCTGGTCCTGCTTCCTGGCTTCGGCCTCCGCTCCCCCTCCTTCCCCCCCTACACGATTCATACGCACATAGGCGAAGGGGCGGGGGGTCCGAGACGTGGGGGGCATTGTCCCGCGCGGCCCGGCACTCCCCGCCTCACAGTTTTAACAGCAAAGTAGACACTGCACATTCAACACTTAATAAATACATTTGACAAGGACACGTAGTTCGGGAGGGGGGGGGGTCGGTGTCAATCGATACTTGGCCCTCCCCCTCCCTGTTTTTATGGCATTAATCACATGCACTCAACACCAGGGGCGGGAGGGGGTCCCACATCACCGGCGTTCCCTCGCCGGCCTGGGATAGGTGGGTCGGGATACCCGGGCCTGGCGGGGCTCGCCGTGCAGCCTGGGGTGCCTTCTGGCGGTGCTGGACCCCCCCGGGGAGGGGGAAACGGTGCGTGATTGTGTGTCTGTGTCGGTGAGAATGCGGTGTGGAAGGGTCCTGCCATGGAGGATATGAGCCTCCATTGGCAGGACAACAAAACTTAATAATTTATCAATATTATATTATACAAAGGTGGTTATTATTATTATTATTATTATTATTATTATAATTAGTATTAGTATTAGTAGTATTATTATTATTATGTATAGTATATATTATTATTATAATAGTATATCTTATTATTAGTATAGGTATCGGATAGGTGAATGGATGAATGAATGGGATGCCTGGGTCTGGGGCCCTCCGTTGTCGGGCCTGCGCGGGTGTCGCCCTGTTGGGGGATTCCCTCTCTCCGGGCCCGTCTCCGGGCCCGTCTCCGGTCCCCCCCGCTGCCTCTGCGGCGGGGCGCCCCTCTGGTCTTGGGGGGCCACTTTTGTGGGGGCGGGTGCGCCTGCCCACGTCGGCGGTCGGGGCGGCTCTGTCTCTCCGGGCAGGCTGGCCCCCTGCCGGGTGGGGGTCGTTGGCCTGGAGGGTGAGGGCCTCCTGGCCACGTGTCCGGCCCTGACCGGGTGGCCGGGGATTGCCTGGGTCACGGTCCGCCGCCGCGGGATCCCTGGCTGCTTCTTCCCGCGCCGTGGGGGCCCCCTCGGCCGCCGCCGGGGGGGGGGGGGGGGGGGGGGCGCTCGCAGGCGGTGGGTTGCCTCCCTCCTACTTCTCCCCTCTGTGGGGTTGCTGGTGGCCTGGGTTCCGGGCTCTTCCGTGTCGGCCTCTGGTCTCGCGGGTGGCGGGGTTGCTCCCCCCCCCTCCCCCACTATAGATACACTTCAGGTGGAGCTTTGTTTGGTTTATTACACACACACACACACACACACACACACACACACACACACACACACACACACACACACACACACACACACACACACACACACACACACACACACATAGCCACTCAGTCACATACCTGTACATATACACAAACATACACAGCCACACAAACATATACACACACACACACACACACACACACACACACACACACACACACACACACACACACACACACACACACACAAACACACACACACACACACGCATGATCATATACATACACGCATACACACACATAGACATACACACTGGCTTGTTCACCTGCATGCTTGCTCTGTAGTTTTTGGGGTTAGGTAGCGACAGCTTAGCTCAGACTGCGATCAGATCTCAAGATTTGGGTCGATTGCTGTGCATGTTTTGGTCGGCTCCGTGCCGGTTTCGTGCTTTGTTTGTGGTTTTTTTGTTGCAGATTTCCAGTGCTTGACGTGTGTTTCCGTGTGTTCCTGCTTCCTGGATTGGCAGTTGATGTCGTCACCCCCCCCCCCCCCCAAAAAAAAAAAAAAAAAAAAAAACACTGGGTTTGTATGTGTATATTTATGTATGTGTACGCATATGTATGCGTATATATATTAAATATAGTAATAATGAACATATATATACCTTTGGTTTCTACCGTCATGGTATCAATCATTAATATGTGTGCAGACAAGGTAAAAAAAAAAAAAAAAAATTGTTATTGGTGCAAACTATGATAACTACATTGTTTGAATTTGTTGATGTTAGAAAATGTATGAGTATGTATTGTTTTTATTTATATCTAAATGTTAAACAGAATTACTTTATTTTTTCTTTATTTTCTGTTTTTCCTTTCTTTTTTTATGCTACCTAGCATGCTAGGTTTGCTTTTAATTTTTTGTTGTAATGTACTGTGTATTTTGTCGGAGGAAGAATAGCTGCAGTTTTTGCTGTAGCTTATGGGGGTCCAAATAAAACTATAAAACCATAAATCCTTAGCTAGAGTGTTGCCAGTAACTGGATTTGTATGTGCATTTCACCTCTTTATTTATTATTTTTATTTATTACTTTTTTACCTCTTTTCTTATCATTTTTGTTTCATTTTATTTGTTATTTACTGTCTTGCCGCTTTTAATGTTGATGTAAAGCACTTTGAATTACCTTGTGTTGAATTGTGCTAAACAAATAAACTTGCCTTGCCTGTAACCACACTGACTGCAAGACAACCAGCCACCTCTTATCTGCTGTGCAGGGTTAGTCGTTTTTTTTTTTTTGATGCAGCAGTTAATTAAAGATTGGCAGATTTCAGTTTTGCAGGAATTATTTTAAGGTACAAGAAACACAAGTGCGTCTTCTTTCCCACGGCTCGGTGGCGGTACCGCAGGGGTTTCTGGGAGCTTTGAAAACCTCCTCCCGCCTCTCTGAGACGTGCTGCTGCCGCCTCTGCAGACCTCCGTCTGGAACTCTATTTCAGGTAACAGAAACGTCTTTTCATCCAACATTTAGAGCAGCACAATCTAACTTTCAGCTTTTGTTGAGTTTGGCGGCTCCTTTGGACAAAAGCGGTAGTGCTTTACCAGAAAGAACAATACGTTTCCCATGAGCACCAGCGCGTACTGCCGGAAAACTCCTGTCCCCGTCGCGTGCATTTGATAATGCGCCCTGGTTTTGTTCTACTGCACCTTTGTCCTGTCACGTTTTTTAGAGGGACTTCGTCATAAATTAGTAGTCCAACATACTTATTGACAAAATAAAAAAATACTTTATAACCTGTGAATAACTGCATGTTTTGCAGATCAGCCCTGCACAAATTTACAGTTCTCAGGAAAAATAGTAGAAATGTGTCGTGCCAAAAAGTGATTGCCTGCCAGAAGTTGATTTCTCTCCTGAAAATGGGTCTTTTTACCTGCCAAAAATTGATTAAAGGCCAAATACAGTTAATGAAAAGTTGTTTCTGCCTAAATATGATTGGATGTCATTCTTGACCTTCATAATCTGAAAATCTGACGTTTAAACGCTATCGCTCAACGGGCTGCTGTGCGCGCTCCCACGGCCACAAATCAGATTCTGGCAGGAAATCACTTTTTGGCACGACACCGGGCCAATGTTTATTCTTGTCCGGGCATTTAGCTTGTTACTCTCCCACTTTCTTTTTTCGCCTCCTCCGATAAAACTTTTATTTTCTTAGTTTCTTAGTTTTTTCCGCTGCTTCGGCCATGATACCAGCTCCTGCTGAGCTCTGCGCTCCACGCCCCGCCCAGCTTTTGTATCGACTACGAATCGGGAAGGAGGGGGAAGTGACGTATGCCGTAAACCGAGGTGTCAAGTAACGAAGTACAAATACTTTGTTACCTTACTTAAAGGAGCTTGAGGCAGGATTGAGGCAGGATTTATGAAAAAAATTCGTAAACGTTTTAAGTTTTCTAGTAATAATGTCAGATGAAGCGTTCCAAACCAAAAATAATGAGCCCTCTAGTGTATCTCTCCGTTGCCTTGAACAGGCTGTGTGCTGCAAAATGTGCTGCAGTGCTGGGGCCGAGTTTCCCGCACTGTCCTGCGGATGTGACGTCACATGACGCTGCATGTGCGTTCTCCCCGTTCTCCCGTGCCGGCTTCACTGTTGGCTGCAGTACCCCCAACGGCCGTCGTGGTGAGGGTGGCGCTAGAGAGTCTCATTTCTTAAAAAGAGCCTCATGCTCCTTTAAGTAAAAATTTTGGTTATCTATAACTTCACTGGAGTAATTCTTTTTCAGACGACTTTTTACTTTTACTCCTTACATTTTCACGGAAGTATCTGTACTTTTTACTCCTTACATTTTAAAAACAGCCTCGTTACTCTATTTCATTTCGGCCTTTAATAAAAACTATCCAGTTAAATTGCTCCATCCGGATAGAGTGAATTTGGTTGTGGTTGTTTCAGATGTTCTTGTCCAGTTTTGTTCTTACATCCGTTCCCTCAGATTCCTGCAACTAAACTTGGATGTACATTCCAATAAAGGTTAGGATAAATGATAACATGCCTCTGAAGTTTGACTTTTTGCACCATTACAATACTTATAGGCAACTAGTCATCATATCTGCCGCTCTCTGAAACACATGTTAATGCTCAATAGTACACATATATGCTTCTTTAATATATTTGCATTATACTAAGATACATTCATTTTCAATGGCTTTTGTCCTTAATGCCTTTTTTCCCCCTTACATTACTTTTACTTTTATACTTTAAGTAGTTTTGAAACCAGTACTTTTATACTTTTACTTGAGTAAAAAACTTGAGTTGATACTTCAACTTCTACAGGAGTATTTTTAAACTCTAGTATCTATACTTCTACCTGAGTAATGAATGTGAATACTTTTGACACATCTGGCTGTAAAGCAGTCAAAGCCGTAAAAATGTGTAGTTTTTTAGTGTGGAAGGGTTCCTACCATGCTCCTCAAAGTTACATAGTGCCAGTGAAGGCGATACAGACCCCTCAGACCATGACAGAGGTTCATTAAACCTGTTGGAAGTTGATGTTCCATCACAATGATGATGATGAAATATTAGATTAAGGTGGAAAAGTTACATAGTGCTGCTTTAAATGGCTTGTCCAAAAACAGCTCGTTTCAAACCTTCCCCCTCAGTCGGCCCCGGTCAAAGAAATGCTGCGTGGACATAAAGTGATGGACCACAACTGCCAGTTTAATCATTCTGGATTCACGTCTAAAGTTCAAAAAGTAAATCAATGTGCTCTTTTTGTTTACAGTATTTACATCCAGACGAAAACCTTGGACCCCTTAAGGTTCATTGACAAAAAAAACACGACCTTTATACTTGGTGGGACTAAAGAAAAATACCTCCTCCTCTAAAATAGTCCTTTACATTTTTCCAGTGGTGCTTCGCTATTTATAAATTAAACCATTCAAAACTAGTTTAAAACTACGACGGAGTATTAGGGCCAAACTAAGACAAAAAAAAAATGGAAATTACGAGAATAAAGTCATAATAATATGAGAATAAAGTCGTAAAATTACGAGAATAAAGTCATAATAATATGAGAATAAAGTCGTAATATTTTGAGAATAAAGTCGTAATAATGTGAGAATAAAGTCGTAAAATTACGAGAATAAAGTCATAATAATATGAGAATAAAGTCGTAAAATTACGAGAATAAAATAATAATAATAATAATATGAGAAAAAGTCTTAATATTTTGAGAATAAAGTCGTAATATTTTGAGAATAAAGTCGCAATATTAAATATATAAATATAACTTCATAAGATGCTCAATATTCCTCATTTTAACACGGGAGAAGATGCTCTTCCTGTTAGAGTTCTCATAAATTATATTCTCATAATATTACGACTTAATTCTCGTAATATTACGACTTTATTCTCATAATATTACGACTTTATTCTCGCAACATTATGACTTTATTTTCGTAATTTTATTACATTATTTTCGTAATTTTACGACTTTATTCTCATAATATTATGATTTTATTCTCATAATATTATGATTTTTTTCTCATAATATTACGACTTTTTTCTCATAATATTACGACTTTTTTCTCGTAATATTACGACTTTTTTCTCATAATATTACGACTTTATTCTCATAATATTATGACTTTATTCTCGTAATTTCCAATCTTTTTTTTGTCTTAGTTTGGCCCTAATACTCTGTCGTATAAAACAGTGTCACAGAGCAAAGAAAACCTTCAGGTCACAAACTGCGCTCGGATTGATTAGTATTTCTCATAAAATCCCAAAAAATCAACAACGTAACTCAGCTTTTATGAAATTAAAGCGGTGCTGCATCACCGAGCTTCACATGTGGATACAACAGTTTAAAAACAGCATGTATTTAGTTTACATTTTAATTTAAATTGAGGGGCTTTTGTGTGGACGAGTTGGCTCCAGAAAACATCACGCTCAGTAAAAACCCTCCACGCTTCAGTCCACTTCAGAGGAAGGTTATTATCAAAAACAGTGCAGTCCCAGACGGCGAGCTCAAATCGAGGCACTTAAAAGCTCAAAGTTCAGTAAAACACGAGCCCTTTCCGTGTTCCACTTTACTTCTGGCTGCAGCGACATTCAGGATAAAAAGGTTTTGCAGCTTTGGATAAAACGGAGTCAATAAAATAAACAATAGAATTGATAAAACAGAAAGATGTTGGAGGGAATGAGTTGTGAATTGAGGTGCAGAGCGAGCGAAGAGCTGTAAAGCTGTTTTACATGACGGAGCAGCAGCGGCAGGATTTGCTTTTGGGTGTCTCTGCTCTGGGGAAACTCTCCTCTGCTTCTGCTCGGGGCTTCGCTGCTTCGGCGTCGCAGGCTTTGGCTTTTGACAGAAGGGGCTCGGTGAGGGGGATCTCCTGGAACTGAGCAGACGGCGAGGCGGGACTTTGAGGTTTGGACGCTGAAGCCGCCTCGGCCTCGGCGGCGGCTTCGGCCTCGGCTTCGGCTTCCCCCTCGGCTTCGGCCTCGGCCTCCACCTCGGCCTCGGCCTCCGCTTCAGCTTCTCCCCGAGCCTCAGGCTCTGGATCTGGATCCGTCTCCGTCCCGGGACTGGAGCACGGAGGCGGCGGCAGCTCTGCAGCGCCCTCTGCAGCGTCGGCCGGTGACTGTAGCAGCAGCTGCAGCTTTTCATCCGAGCTCTCGGTTTCTATCTCTTCATCTTCAGAGCTGCTTGACTCCGTGCCGTCGTCGTCTTCGTCTCCATCTTCATCTTGTGAGGAGGGCTTGGTTTCTGGAGCCGTCTCGATCGTCGTGTCCTCTCCTGCTTCACTAATCATCGGAGGGGATTCCTCTGGTCCCGTGAGCTCCTGAGACCTGAGCTCCTCGGGAACATCGTCACATTCGTCCGAGATGTACACAACTTCTGCCCTGGTCACCAGAATGCCTTCGTCTTCCTCCTCTTCCTCCTCCTCTTCCTCCTCATAAATGCTGACATATGAAACCTGGCTCGACTCAGCCGTCTCTGGTTCCAGCTTGATCCTCAGAAAACTCTCTGCAGCTCCGGCGGCTCCAGCTTCTCCGGCGGCTGCAGCTTCTCCGGCGGCTCCGTTTCTGACCGACTCCCTCTCCTCCGAGGAGCTGCATCGACTGCTCGGGCTCAACTCTCCCCCAGCGAAGGTGGGGGAACCTGGAGTAGATGTTTCTGTGGAAAATGAGGAAGAAACTGTCAGTAACCGTCACAGATTGCATTTCTTTTCAAACAAAAACATCAAGAGTTCATTAGAGGTCAGCATTTCGTCATCAGAACAGTTGAATCATATATTTTACACCAGTTGTTTATTCTTCATGTACGTATCTTTATATTTTGGTCTCTAGAGGGAATGTGCATGACGTCACAGATGCAACTTCACGCCGGGTTTCGCCCAGTACTCGAGTTGTAAAAATAAATCAGGGGGAATGGTGGATTTGATCATATGGGGACAGATAATTTGTGCTGATTACAAATAATATAATATATTACAAATAATAGCAGTGACCAAAACACCTGCAGAAATACTGCAGGAATGACATAGCAGCAGTTAAATGCAGCCTTCTGTAAGCTTTAAATATCCACTGGGCTTACATCAAATACATCAAAACACAACAATAAAAACACTTTTCTGAACTTATCAATATGACTCTGTCCTTCACAGGATAAGTAACATGGATCACTGCAAAAACTCACAATCTTAACAAGAATATTTGTCTTATTTCTAGTTAAAATGTCTCATTTTAGTAAAAAAAAATCTCATTACACTTAAAACAAGATTCATCACTGGAAAAAACAACAATTTTCACCTGTTTCAAGTAGATTTTCACTTGAAATAAGTAGAAAAATCAGATTTTTTTTGCTTGTAATAAGAAGATAAATCTTGTCCCACTGGCAGATTTTTCTACTTATTTCAAGTGAAAATTTACTTGAAACAGGTGAAAATTGTCAAGTTATTTTTCTGGTGTTATTTTTCTGGTGATGACTCTAAATGTTAAAATAGCAGTAAAACCACATTCACTGATGAAATGACATAAGGGATGGAAAGTAGGGATGGCAGTTTTACAGGGGGGATGATTTGGACCGTTTTTATTTCAGGGGGGATGCCATCCTCCCTCATCCCCCCTCAACTGTCTTTGGGTCAAAATGACCCAATTCTTCTATCCTTCTTTCCTCCTGCTCTCTCCTTCCTTCTTCAGGGTGCTTGCTCTTTTTCCAAGTTAAAATTCCAGACTTTTCCCAGACTTTTTTAAAACTGATATTTTTTTTCCCAAGACCTTAACTTTACGTACTTGTATACTTGTGTGCCTACTGCCGACTTCATTGGTTGAGATTGTACCAATTGTGTTTATTAGAAATGTTTCTTAGAATTTTTTATAGCCTAGTATTCAATGAACGAATGCATTATTCACCGTAAATTATGTTTTTACTGATGAAAACGTTTCAAAACATGAAAATCACAAGTACATGAATTTCACATTTTCACAATGCCTTTGAGCATACTGTAAAATTCTACCATACATTTTTTCCCCATACTTTATTAAGACTTTCACACAAAATTCAAGACTTTTCAAGGTCTGGAAAACAGTGTTTCAAAATTCCATACTTATTAAGACTTTCAAGACTTGCGCAAGCACCCTGTTCTTACTTTCCTCTTTTCCTCCTTTTTCTTCCTACCTCCCTTTCTCCATTCCTTCCTTCTTTCTTTCCATTCCTCCCTTCCATCTTTTCTCCCTTCCTTACTCCCTTTCCTACTTCCTTCCATTCCTCCCTTCTTTCCTTCTTTTCTCCCTCCACCCTCCCTTGACCCAAAGACAGCACAAGGGTTAAATAAAAAGTGGTTTTAATGGGACACAGCTGAACTTTTTCAGCCCTTAAAGTTTTCATGAAATCAGTGACATCATTTAAAATAATAAAAAAAAACTCAATGTTAAGAAGTTTTATTAGAACTGAAGTTGAATGAAAGATTTTGGGAAGTTTTTTAGCAGTTTTCTTGTCCACTGATGACCCATGAAAGTTAAAACCTCTCCACCTGAGAGGCTGAAGAGCGTCTCGGCTGACATGTCGTACCCGCTGCCCTCTAAAAATGCAGTTTATGCACCGTTGCGCTTGTTAGCATAAATTCATATTCATCACAGCATGTCTTTTGGTAAACTAGAAATGCAGCACGCACATCTCTCTTTTCTTTGTAATGCAAATGTCTCATAAGGAGACGGGATGCAGAGTGACGGGTGAATACATGAAGCTGCTTCGTGCTCTCCCACAGCCTGGCATCAGTCGCGATGCCATGAGAATGTAAACGGAGCAGAATAGACGTATGCATGGATATCACTTTCCCACTGGACCACGACCACTTACTCACACTGAGTGGCCAAAACATCTGCAACTAGTGGAGAAGACGGGATAACAGCCGATTATCGGCTTAAATTAAAAGCAGTTGGACTTGACAGTGACCCGTACAGTTACCAAGAACCAGTGGTCCATGGACATTAATATTTGTCCACGAATCCAGTTTTCTGATATTTATATGAACTTAGTTTCTACGCCGGGGAAATACACGAAGCAAAGCTTGAAGGCTTATAAAAGTCTTGACGCTTGGTCCGACTTCAAGGCAGGATTTGTTGTAGAAATTAAAGTGATGAGGACACCGAACTTTATGATTTGACCGTTTAACGTTAGCTACCCAAAAATCCAACATTACCTGATACAAAATGGGAACCACAAATCCACGTTTCGGTGTCTGGAATCCAGTTGTTTCTGTGAATTGCAGTGATCCATTTGTCTCTCTTAAGCTTATTTTTCGGCAGTCTGTAAAACGATAACTCAGATTTCTTGCTAAATCTATGAGTACAGTCGATCGCACAACAGCTCTTTCCCATTTTAGATGTTTTTCAGTTGCTCAAACTGAAAGTTTACGCTGACACTCAGTCTTTCCGACACTCAGTCTTTCTGACACTCAGTCTTTCTGCCACTCAGTCTTTCTGACACTCAGTCTTTCTGACACTCAGTCTTTCTGACACTCAGTCTTTCTGACACTCAGTGGTTTAACCCGCTGTGAAGTCTCATCTGTGACGTCATGCACATTCCCTCTAAGCCGAGCGAGGGGCGTTTTCATGACGGTCGGCACACCCACCTAACGCTGCTGCGCCTCCGTCTCCGTTCTGCACGACGTGGATCCTTTCTGTGGACACAAGAAAACTGTGATTACGAGAGGTGGAAGAAGAAGGAAAGACCCACATCTAGAAAGATGTAGTCTGACAAACCCGATCTAAGAGAGGCCCATCAAACGTCGCAGTCGGTCGGCTTTACGACCAATCAGAGCAACGAACAAGGTGACTAGGGCTGGGGATCGGTTCAAATGTCAAGAATCAATTCCATTCCGATTCTTAAGATTCAGAATCGATTATCAAGATTTGATTCGATCCGATTCCGATATTGATTTGGGTTAGTGTTATTGAAACTGTTTTTTGAGCTGTTGCATGAATGATATGACTGTAGTTCTGCAACATATTAATACTAGTATTATATTGAGATTCAACAGCAAGTATTGCAGCTAATGATGCTGTAAGGACCAATCAGCTCCCAGAATGCTGATAGAACTGAAACAGAAACATCGTGGGGCAGAATTACCAAACAGATCCAGGGAGGAAACAGAGACGTATGAAATCGGTTTTATTTTTTCAATTTTCTGTGTTTTTCGGTTTTTAATTTTTGAGAATTTGGTTTTTAGCATTTTATGCAAATATAACCCCAAGACAGTATATGAAGCAATGAAATATAGTTAATTTATGCAATTATAACTGAAAACTTTAATGTTTTCATATTTTTAAACATATTTAAAGGCAAAAACATGGCAGTGGTTATTCTCGTGTCCAACAAAAAAAATCCTTTTTTGGGCAAAAACAAAAAAAATCCAAAAGTTATTTGTATGAAATAAATAACTAAGGAATAAATAACCTTTCAATATCCATTTAAAGTGCAAAAAAAAGAAAGATATTGCAACAACTCAAAAGCGCATGTGTGAATTTAATGACGTGACTACTGGGATTAAAGTTCACTGGGCGAAAATGTAATAATGAAAAAAATCGATCTTTAGACATACAAGTCGATTTTTACGACTGTTTTCAGAAACATCGTGGGGTCCATTTTCGGTCTATTTTGGTTTTAAATTTTTGAGAATTTGTTTTTTTTAGCATTTTATGCAAATATAACCTCAAGACAGTATATAAAGTAATGAAATATAGTCAATTTATTCAATTATAACTGAAAACTTGAATGTTTTCAGTCCTTTAAACATATTTAAAGGCAAAAACATGGCACCAGTTATTCTTGTGTCCAACAAAACATTCCTTTTTTGGGCATAAAAGTACCAAAAGTTGTAATGATGAACAAAAAAAAAAAGATCTTTAGACATACAAATTGATTTTTAGGAAATAATATGAGAATCGATTTAGAATCGGAGAATTGATTTTTTCAAAACAGGCCTAAATTTGACGTTTTTGGAGCGATGGAAACGAGTCCGCAGGAAAGCGGGTTGTGTAGAAAAGTGAATCAAACTTTGCCGTAGACTGTCGGCATTATTGGACAAAAATCACGTGAGCGTTGAAGAAACCGGGACCAACTCTCCTCAACGCTGTTGCATATTTGAAATGTTTGAGGTTCTCAGACGTGAAATATTTATGAAAAATAACATTAAATCCATGAAAATGTTCTACATGTAGAGTAACGTGAGGTTCACGTGATTCAACCCACCTGGTTCAGCATCTGCCACCTTTACAGCTTCCTGGTGGGTAAAAGGAACAAGACGGAATTAAAATACGTCTCAAATAGTTTGTTTTAATGTTTCCGTAAGAAAGCTTTGAAAAACAAATCTAATTAGTCTAAATTAGTCTAAAATATCTAAACAAACACATATTCAAACTCATTCTGGACACAAGGGGGAGTGACTGAGCTGACCAGTTTTTTTTAGAAAATTAGAATATTGTGATAAAGTTCTTTATTTTTCTGTAATGCAATTAAAAAAACAAAACTGTCATACATTCTGGATTCATTACAAATCAACTGAAATATTGCAAGCCTTTTATTATTTTAATATTGCTGATTATGGTTTACAGTTTAAGATTAAGATTCCTAGAATATTCTAATTTTTTGAGATAGGATATTTGAGTTTTCTTAAGCTGTAAGCCATGATCAGCAATATTAAAATAATAAAAGGCTTGCAATATTTCAGTTGATTTGTAATGAATCCAGAATGTATGACATTTTTGCATTACAGAAAATAAAGGACTTTATCACAATATTCTAATTTTCTGAGACAGTCCTGTATGTAAACTGGGACAGTAAGGAAATAAGTGGAGAATGGACTATATGTTGTTGTAAAGTCTATCCGGTGTGACATTGGTGATAAATTTGCTTTTGTCATCACAGAAATATGAAACTACCATATTCTAGCTTCAGCCAATCAGAATCCAGCCCCACACCTACAAAGATTTTTGGTTGTCATTACATGTCTATAGTGTCATGTTTGACTTTACTGGTGAAGTTTGTTTCACAAATGAGATTTTGATCAACTAAGTACACTTACAACTTACATGGTCTTTTGAGTTCTGCTGCAAACTTTGCTGTTCTCTATTGTTTAAATTGTGTTTTTGTATTTCGATTGTTGTACGGCCTTGAGTGCCGTGAAAGGCATGTAGAACCTTATAATGTAATAATTTCCTGAAAATGTAATAACGCCTGAAAATGTAATAAAATTTGCACTTAACTCAATCGAAAATGTAATAAAACCCAATAATGTAATAACTTCACCAATAATGTAATAAAATATCCTGACTGATATTGTAATAACATTTTTACCAATAATGTAATACCTTATTACTGTACATTATTGGGAATTTATTACATGGTACTCAAAGTCTGCAATTTAACCCAATAATCATTCTGGAGTTTTAAGTCCAGTGTATATAACATTCTCAGACCCCGTCCACACGTAGCCGGGTATTTTTAAAACCGAATATTTCCCCCCTCCGTTTATAAAAAAATTTGCATCCACATTACGTAATCGTTTTAAAAAAAAAAACCTTCCCGGGCTCCGCGGCTCCGCGGGCCCTACACCGTAGTCGCGTACCCTACGGCGTAGCCTCTGTGTGGGTGTAACGCAGTAAGCGGTGGTCAAGACCAGAGACCATTTATTTAATAAATGGCGTTGGAGAACAGATGCTGGATCATCTGTAGTTCTGTAGTAAACAAAGGTCGCACGTCAGAGCAGATTTGTTGTTGTTTTGGCGCATAATGTGACGTTCGAAAACGCAAAACTCCGGTTGTGTGTGTCTACACGCATCTACATAAACGGAGTTTTCAAAAATCTTCACTTTGCCCAGAGTTTTTTTTAAACCTTCGTTTATTTGCGTTTTCGTGTGGATGACAGGTCAAAACGTAGGAAAATATCTCCGGTTTAGCAGATACCCGGCTACGTGTGGACGGGGTCTTAGATACTTAAAACACAAAATGTGGAATTCTGGACTAAAAATGAACATATATATTACATTATTTGTCAAGTATTACATTATCAGTTTTTGAAGAAAAAAAAAAAAAAAAAAAAAGAAAAAGACCCACCTGAAAATGTAATAAATTCCCAATAATGTAATAAGGTATTACATTATCGGTAAAAATGTTATTACAATATCAGTCAGGATATTTTATTACATTATTGGATTTTATTACATTTTCGATTGTGTTGTCTTTGGGTCAAAATGACCCAATTCTTCTATCCTTCTTTCCTCCTGCTCTCTCCTTCCTCCTTTCCTTCTTTCCTCCTTTCTCCCTTCCTTCCATCTTTTCTCCCTTCTTTCCTTACTCCCTTTCCTATTTCCTTCCTCCTTTCCTTCTTTTCTCCTTTCTTCATTACTTCTATCTTTCCTCCCTTGCTTACTTCTTTTCCTACTTCCTTCCTTCTTACCTCCTTTCCTCCCTACCATCTTTTCTCCCTTCCTTACTCCCTTTCCTACTTCCTTCCTCCTTTCTTCCTTACTTCCTTCTTTCCTTCCTACCATCTTTTCTCCCTTCCTTACTCCCTTTCCTACTTCCTTCCTTTCGTCCTCACTTCCTTCTTTCCTTCCTTCCATCTTTTCTCCCTTCCTTCATTCCTTCTTTTCTCCCTTCCCCCTCCCTTGACCCAAAGACAGCACAAGGGTTAAGTGCAATTATTACATTATAGGGTGCTACAAGGTGTCTAACAAATGAAATGTATTATTATTATTATTATTATTAATAATAAAAGACTCAAAAAGTCAAAATCCAAACACATAACGATGACAAACTTAATAACAGAAAAACCCCGGACCCTGGAGCGGATCACCCAGCGGGGCGGGTGACTCTGCTGCAGCCGGGTTTGGTAAAAACACTCAGGCTTGACTGGAGGGGAAGCGTCTCCTCGGAGAAGAGGATCAAGCGCCGGCCGGGCTGTTTTCCTAACAGAACTGCTTGCATTCGTTGGGCTCCTGCGTTTGGACAGGAGGTGCTACTGTACATCAAAGGTCTGCCGGAGGAAATGCATTATGCATGGCTGAGAGCCACACAGAGAAGACGTGGGAAACTTCCCGCCTAATGGAAGACGATGTAGCGAGCTTGTTCGACACGTATTCCAGCCCCGTTTGCGTCCGGGCATGCATGTGTGAATGCAGGTTCTGTACCGTTTGGCCGTTTCCCATTTGCAGCTCGTGATGCTCCACCGCCAGCTGCCAATTCTCCAACCTGACACGACACAAAACAAGAACACAAAGCTCAGCAAAACTGACTTTAGAACCAAGAAACAATCACGCTTCGTATCCTTTAAAGTTGGTTAAAGATCATTCAGGTGACTCTGGTGCAGGATACACTAATTATTTTCCTTAATGAGCACGTTTGAACTTGACTGAGGACATTTTTCAGTGTTTTCAAGGAGTTTGCTGGAAAGTGAGGCAGAGCCAGTACTGGAGATGAGGGGGGATGAGGGAGGATGGCATCCCTCCCTGAAATAAAAACGGTCCAAATCATCCCGTAGAAATTAAGTACATATACATACATATAAATATCAAGAAACTGGATTCGTGGCCAAATATTAATGTCCATGGACCACTGGTTCTTGGTAACTGTACCAAATATTAATGTCCATGGACCACTGGTTCTTGGTAACTGTACCAAATATTAATGTCCATGGACCACTGGTTCTTGGTAACTGTACCAAATATTAATGTCCATGGACCACTGGTTCTTGGGGTAACTGTACCAAATATTAATGTCCATGGACCACTGGTTCTTGGTAACTGTACGGGTCACTGTCAAGTCCAACTGACTTTAATTTAAGCCGATAATCTGCTGTTATCCCGTCTTCTCCACTAGTTGCAGCTGTTTTTGCTGATGTTTTACCACTCAGTGCCAGTAAGGGGGCTGGTCCAGTGGGGAAGTGACGTTAATGCAAACCCTCTATAAACATAACTGAATGTTCTCTATTTCCCAGCCTGCTCGGCTGTCCGTCTCAGAAAAACAACACTTATCCTCTCGCTCACGCTCAATCTGACAGGCTGAGTGT
This sequence comes from Cololabis saira, assembly GCF_033807715.1. NCBI lineage: Eukaryota > Metazoa > Chordata > Actinopteri > Beloniformes > Belonidae > Cololabis > Cololabis saira. Next base: position 5,618,456 of record NC_084587.1, on the reverse strand, counting down.
ACTTGTGAACGTACCCGTCCATGTCTGGCGATGGGGACCCCCGCGGAGGAGAGCGGGGGCTCTGGGCGCTCAGGGAGCTCGGGGACAGGGGGGCGCCTTCCATCAGCCACTGGTCTCTCAGAGACTTCCTCTGGAACACAGAATAAACCAACACGCTGGTCAGATCTCTCATTATCTCCGTATGCTGGTGGTATACGGGTCAATGACCAATAAGGATTTTCAACAGGTCAATTTTAAAATAATAAAAAAACAGAACATCTATTATAGTAGTTAAAACATTAAGAATGTTGTGTACACAAAAATTCATATAAAAATTTTCTCCCTTTTCTCCCTTCCTTACTCCCTTTCCTACTTCCTCCCTTCTTTCCTTCTTTCTTCCTCACTTCCTTCTTTCCATCTTTTCTCCCTTCTTTCCTTCCATCTTTTCTCCTTTCCTCACTCCCTTTCCTACTTCCTTCCTTCTTTCTTCCTTACTTCCTTCTTTCCTTCCTTCCATCTTTTCTCCCTTCTTTCCTTCCATCTTTTCTCCTTTCCTCACTCCCTTTCCTACTTACTTCCTTCCTTCTATCTTTTCTCCCTTCCTTACTCCCTTTCCTACATCCTTCCTTCTTTCCTCCTTTCTTCCTTCTTTCCTTCCTTCCATCTTTTCTCCCTTCCTTACTCGGTTTCCTACTTCCTTCCTCACTTTCATTCTTTCCTTCCTTCCATCTTTTCTCCCTTCCTTCATTCCTTCTTTTCTCCTTTCTTACTTCCTTCCTTCCTTCCATCTTTTCTCCCTTCCTTCATTCCTTCTTTTCTCCTTTCTTACTTCCTTCCTTCTTTCCATCTTTTCTCTCTTCCTTACTCCCTTTCCTACTTACTTCCTTTTCTCCTTTTTTCCTTGCTTCCTTCTTTCCTTCCTTCCATCTTTTCTCCCTTCTTTCCTTCCATCTTTTCTCCCTTCCTCACTCCCTTTCCTACTTACTTCCTTCTTTCCTTCCTTCCATCAGAGTTTTTTTGTCAAGATAAATTGGCACTAGCCTTAAAAAAGGTCATGTGGTGCAACCATGATTCATTAAAATAAATTAATTTCCTTAACATCTTGACATCTTTTTTTTTACAAGTTTTCAGTATACAAAAATTGTTGTTTTATTAATGGTCGCGCCACATTATATTTCATAAAATGGACATCAGTCAAACTTTGTTTGTATATTATGATGGAAATATAAATACAAATGTGTTGCAATCTTATACAGTGTTTCCTCTACATTCATTCAGCAGTGGCGGCCCGCCACTGCTAAATCATAGCCGCCACGCCTGAAAATTTTATTTTATTAAAAAAAAAAAAAAAAAAAAATTTTTTTTTTTTTTTTTTTTGCAAATGCACCATCGCCGCATCTCTCCACCTTCACAGCACAGCCTGTGTGATGATGAGCGCAACGGCGGGGGGAGGGGAGGGAGGGAGTGGGGTGTTTGGGGTGTTTGGGGGATGAGGGGGATCATCTTGCAGCATTTGTGCTGCTAAGCATCAATGGGCCACCTCTGGGAGAATTTCCCTACAACAGAGCCTTGGAGCTCTTCTTTAAAAAGCCAAGGAAAATTAAGTGCTCTGAGCCTGGGTGCAAACTTTTGCCGCGTTCCATTTACCTCGGAAATCGGAACTGGGAACTAGGAAGGGCAGCCATCTTGGAATGGTAACTCGGGGGTGGTGAAGCTTCTCCCACTTTCCCAGTAGGAAATCCCACTTCGAGGGGCGTTCCAGTTGAAAATTCCAACTGGGAACTGGGAAATTCCGACTTCCGAGGCCAAATGGAACGTGGCATTTGTCATTGAGTCTACACAGCCTCATCTAGCTGATGTTTACATGTTATTTATTTAATGTTATTGTTTTTATTTATTTTTTACATTTTCAACTGGTTAGAGTTGAAGTTGAAGTAACATTTATTTTTTGTTCAGGGATTGTTCTTCAAAAGTTCAGGGATAAAAGCGAATAAATAGGTTTTGAAAGTTACATTTGCTGTCAAGTGGTTATTTGTGTACGCCGTACATTTACGCCACCGCCGCCGCCGCCACCCCCCGGGAAGCATGCCCCCACTGCTGAAAAAGTTCCTAGAGGAAACACTGTTATACACTACAAGACATTTAGGAAATCATGCCAGATAGAAGAAGATTGATTTAAAAACATTTAGAGTCTCAAAACCAGAGTCATGGTCGGACTGTCGCACCACATGACATTTTGACGCTTAAAACAACAACAAAATCCCAAATAAATGGTATTTTTTGTAAAACTCAAGTGAGTCCATATGTGGGACAGGCAGTTCATATATATGGTATTTCTTTATCCATTTAAACCTTTTTTGAATTAAAAAAAGTCTAAAAAAAAAAAAAGCAGCAGTACACACAACACACACATGCAGCAAAAGGGTAAAAAAAAAAGTAAAAAAATATATAATTACAAAATATAAACAGTATGGGGCGCCTTCCATCAGCCACTGATCTCTCAAAGACTTTCTCTGGAACGACACAATAAACCAACACATGGGTCAACTCTCTCATTATCTCCGTATGCTGGTGGTACATGTTTGAGGAAGGTATAAAAAATATGGTCACAACAAAACATCTTAACAGTCTTTAAAGGTCAATGTAAGCAAATAATCATCTGAACTAGTTGTGGATTTACTTACATTTTCTATTATATATATATATATATATATATATATATATATATATATATATATATATATATATATATATATATGTATAAACCAAATCAAAACCAAATTTTTAGTTCATTTCAGCAATCAAGCACTTCTATATTAAATTAGATTAGATTGTCCTTTATTCCTCCCTCAGTGGGGAAATTCACTTTGTGCAGCAGCAGTACACACAACACACATGCACCAAAAGAGTAAAAAAAAGTAAAAAAAATATATAATTACAAAATATAAACAGTATATACATTGGAATGAAAATAAAAATATTGATATGCTCGATGCAGATCAATAATTTAGCCATTTTGAAGAGTAATGTTTGTTCTACAGCCATTAAAAGTTACTCACTGCATTATTTAAAGTTAAACAACTGACAGGAATCACTGCAGTAAATCCCGGGGGAGGAACTTGCCTTTTTGCTTTTTTTTTGAAAACCAATTGATATTCTCAGTAATCACAGTTGAGACACTGAAAACATGTATTTCAGAAGTGCAGTAATTTAAAAAAAATTACTGATGGCTGTTAAAACTAATCTTGCTGACCATCATTCCCTTCTTTTTTTTTTTTTTACCATTTGTGCTTTCTAATTTTGATAAAAATGCAGGGTTAACTGTCAAATTATTATATTATATTTGTAATATCAACAAAACATGCTAGAAAGTCCCAACTGGCGCCCAGGAGAAATGTAAAACAGACCACCAGCATCAGCCCTGAAGTAACTCACTCAAAGTAAAACGTTCTTAGAAAAAAAAGTCACTTTGAACAGAAACTTAAAAGAAACATTCATTTTAAAACAAAAAAAAACACAAAATATCTAATAAATTCAGTACTTACTGTACAGATAACAATCAAGCAAGCACGAATGCACCCAGGGTGTAATAAACTATCACCGATTAACGTTCATAAGTCAACCTGCTGTTATGGTTGGAACGTCGCCATGCCAACGGGTTTGCTATGATGCCGGCGAGGCCACGCCCACCGCATGTCAATCAAAGTTCGCCTCGGCTTCCGGTGTTCTGCCAATTTCTGCTACTATGCCAAGAAATGCTACCTAATGGTTTTCTACCTTTGTAGAGCTACGATTTTACTGTGTTTTACTCCCTAAACCCCTTCCTTTCCCCCCCAAGTGGTCCTTGTCGCTTGCCAGGCCGTTATTGTAAATAAGAATGTGTTCTTAATGATCTTCCTGGTTAAATAAAGGCAAATGACTGAATGAATACCAAATAAAGCGCTACAATTGGTTTTTTCCTCCTCTTTATCGTATAATGTTCACAAAGTGTAATGCAATTCATGCCATGGGTCGTGTATTTTGAAGGATCAAATACTCAACATCCCATATTATCAATTTAGCGTGGCAATCAAACTTTGAAAATCCACTGTGCGCATGCGCAGAACCACAAAGTAGCATTTCTCGGCAGGTAGCAGAAATTGGCAGAACACCGGCTCATTCAGCAGAACCCCGGCATCTCTGTCAAAGTCTCCCGTTTCGAAGGGGAAACTGCCGTATTTTACCCCCGTTTCCCGCCGTCCTCCCGTAAATTTCCCGTTTTATAATATAATAATTTTTAGAGAGGATTATTTTGCCTCTACAAACGGAATTGTCACTACCCTCGCGAGAACTGCCCCCTGCTGCAGCCTGGGTGGCAGTTCTCGCGAGGTTAGCGGCGACAACGGGAACAAATTCGGAGCAACAGATCAGAGATGGATGGATGAAACGAGGGAGAAGATATTTCTGCAATATATTTTTAGTCAACTATGAAAAGTCCTATTAGTCCTCTGACTAACATTTTATTTACAACTGTCTTAACCTTTTCGTTATTGTTTTCTATGCATCTGATTCTATTCCACATACCTGTTTTATTCTCCTGTTTTATTTATTTATGTATTTATTTTATTCTCTATTTACTTATCTTTATTATTATTATTATTATTATTATTATTATTATTATTATTATTATTATTATTATTATTATTATTACTGTTACCTTCATTATCTATATTATTATACTTCTTATTCATACTAGATATTTTTATAAATGTACTATACTATATAGCAAGATTTCTTAAAGTTTAAAAAAAAAAGAAGTCTTCATGTAAATATATCTAAAAATAGGAGCCAGAGTCCCACATGAATGAAAATGACAAATTAAAAGAAAATGTTTCACTTTAAAACAATCAATTTGTATATAAACAGAAAATATTTAAAATAAATAAATGTGCTTTAATTCCCCTTTTGTGTTTTTTTAGGCCCTATTATAGGAATTGCATACATAGGAATGTCCACAGCATTTCTGTGTCAACAAAGGTACATAAAGAGCACCTAATTGTAGTTTGTAAGTGATTGACGGGTAGATATTTTACATTTCTTGTAAACCTATCTTAAAATGTAATACTGGTTGTGCTGGTTGGACAGCGGGTGGCCAGACCTGTCAAGCTCTGTTGTGGAAAATGTCCTTATTTTTTAAATCTAAAACGTATCTGTTTGTCAAGACTGAGCCCTGAATCCAGTAGAACCCCCAGGTTTCTGGCATGGGGGGGTGAGGTGAGCTACAGTATTTTACTTGCACCAGGGGTTTGTGGATTTAGGAGGACCAAAGATGATGACTTCTGTTTTACCATTATTTAATTGGAGATAGTTGTTTGACATCCAGACTTCTCATGAATCCTCCTAGACCAGGGGTCGGCAACCCAAAATGTTGAAAGAGCCGTATTGGACCAAAAACACAAAAACTAATATTTCTGGAGCCGCAAAAAATGAAAAGTCTTGTATAAGCCTTAGAATGAAGAAACACATGCTGCATGTTTCTATATTAGTTATAACTGGGGGAAGATTTTCTTTTTCATGATGCACTTCGAGAAAAAAGTGGAAATGTCGAGAAAAAAGTGGAAATGTCGAGAAAAAAGTAAAAATGTCGAGAAAAAAGTAAAAATGTCAAGAAAAAAGTAAAAATGTCGAGAAAAAAGTTCAAATGACGAGAAAAAAGTTCAAATGATGAGGAAAAAAGTCAAAATTTCGAGAAAAGTCAAAATTTCAAGAAAAAAGTCAAAATTTCAAGAAAAAAGTCAAAATGTCGAGATTAAAAAGGAAAGGAAAAAAGAAAAAAAGAGAAAAAAAAGGAAAAAAAAGAAAAGGAAAAAAAGAAAAAAAAGAGAAAATAAGGAAAAAAAAGAAAAATAGGAGAAAAAGAAAAATAGAAGAAAAAAAAGGAAAAAAAGAAAAAAAAAAGGAAAAAATTGTCATTTTTGAAAAAGCTCCAGGAGCCACTAGGGCGGCGCTAAAGAGCCGCATGCGGCTCTGGAGCCGCGGGTTGCCGACCCCTGTCCTAGACGCTCAAAATTTAATGAGTTCAGGCCGTGGAAAAGCCTTACCCCTTTAGAGAAGAAGCTAATAGTAATAAAAATAAATTTAACTGAATGAATTTAGTTTAATTGTTACAAAATTCAACTGAATTGGTCACAAAATGAGGAGAGAGAGTGTTCATAATAAGTTTTACCTATTTTTTGTCCAACAAACTTTGTGTCCTTACAAGTGGAGCACTTGTTTTAAAAAAAAGAACAAAAACAAAAAAAAAACGCTGCAACTGCAAAACAGTAAACCCACTGAATTAAAGATGAAAGATTAAAGCTTAAAGACACATCCAATTCAAGCTCTTGAGATAATCCAGTGATGCTGGGCAATACGGCCTAAAAATAAAGGATGACTGCATGCTGGAATAAAAACAAAAATAAACCGCAAATCTTTAAAGAGTTAATTTATTCCAAAATGAATCATAAGCGTATAAATAAGCACACATAAATAAGAAATGGAGAATAATCAGCGTGAGCAGCATTGTGTCTGGGGTCAACTGTATTCAGTACCCAGATAAAGCCGGGATTTTTACACTTCGGACTCTTTATTATTAATAGTGTGGTGTCTTTCCAACAGCTCTCATCATGATTTATATATACATATACAGTACTCGAGTTGTAAAAAAATAAATAAATAGGGGGGGATGGTGGATTTTATCATATGGGGACAGATAATTTGTGCTGATTACAAATAATATAATATATTACAAATAATAGCAGTGACCAAAACACCTGCAGAAATACTGCAGGAATGACATAGCAGCAGTTAAATGCAGCCTTCTGTAAGCTTTAAATATCCACTGGGCTTACATCAAATACATCAAAACACAACAATAAAAAACACTTTTCTGAACTTATCAATATGACTCTGTCCTTCACAGGATAAGTAACATGGATCACTGCAAAAACTCACAATCTTAACAAGAATATTTGTCTTATTTCTAGTTAAAATGTTTCATTTTAGTAAAAAAAATCAGTGAAGACTCATCACTGGAAAAAACAACAATTTTCACCTGTTTCAAGTAGATTTTCACTTGAAATAAGTAGAAAAATCTGCCAGTGGAACAAGATTTTTTTGCTTGTAATGAGAAGATAAATCTTGTCCCACTGGCAGATTTTTCTACTTATTTCAAGTGAAAATTTACTTGAAACAGGTGAAAATTGTCAAGTAAGTTATTTTTCTGGTGTTATTTTTCTGGTGATGACTCTAAATGTTGAAATAGCAGTAAAACCACATTCATTGATGAAATGACATAAGGGATGGAAAGGAGGGATGGCAGTTTTACAGGGGGATGATTTGGACGGTTTTTATATATATATATATATATATATATATATATATATATATATATCCCCAGACATTTCTCTCACCCGTCAAAGGTACTTTAGAGATAAATGAGACGCTCAGGTTCTTTAGCTGACACAGACTGACACGAAAACCACTTACTGGATCTGCATTTGTTTGGCAACTTCTTTGAGGAACACTAATCATTCTTGACATCCCAGCCTCACACAACCGTAGAAGCTGGCGGATGAAGTGCCGTAATTATGTAGATTATCCTTTTTCCAAAAATAACCATCAACTTTAAAAGTGGATTTACGGCCTAACTTCATCGTCTGTCATCTTTTTACCTAAGCAGGGTTTTTGGGGCAAAAACAAGACTATTGAAACGGTGCGGGCGTGCACCTACTGAAAGGATGAGGAAACATCTGTCGCACGGAGACCTGATTAAACTTTTACGCCCTGCTGAGCGTCGGGGGGGAGAAGGACCTGGACGGTGTGACAGCTGCGCTCCAACCTGCTGACCTCGTCTCAGGCTCGGTTCAGCGAGCACCTCTCCGGTCCCACGCTAAAGTCCAGGAACGTTGCTCTGCAGCCAACCACGACATGTATGGAGCCAAATCAAGGCCAAAAGTTTTGCTAATTTGAAAATAAAATTTGAACCTGAAAATTCAAGTTTTGATCAGTTTTTTCCAGTTTCAATTTTTTTTTTTCCGTTTCATATCTGTTTATTTCAGTTTAAGATCTGTTTATTTCAGTTTCACATCTTTTTTTTTTCCAGTTTCACATCTTTTTTTTTCAGTTTCACATCTTTTTGCACTATAAAATATAAATATATATATATATATATATATATATAAATCGCAGTATAAAAGCATTTGCAGCTGGGGCCCGCGGCTTGTCCTGGCGGAGCGGACGCCATCGCAAACGAAAAGCGATGCGTTCACGGTAATATGTGGAGGTGGGAAATGTCAAACTTTAAAGTGTGGCTGTTGAACTGTACAGTCTGGCATAGTTTATTGCTTTTATACTGCGATTGGTGCCAAGTACGGTCTAAAACAGCTTTTTAAACAGAAATGTGTCACTAATATCAGTTTTTTCCACTGCCAATCACGTGAATATGGTGTATAAACAGTGTTGAATCAAACTTCTACTGATAACTTCTGCAACCTACGTTTCCTGAAGGCAACATGACTGAGAAACGTCCCCGCCTTCTCCGTTATGTTGTCACTCATGATTCCACACCCTCTCAGTTGATGCCACGCCCCCTACGCCAAATGTCTGAAACTGAAACTGAAAAAAAAGATTTGATACTGAAAAAAAGAAATTGAAGCAGTAAAAAAATAAGTTCATGATCAAAACTTGAATTTTCAGGTTCAAATTTTATTTTCAAATTAGCAAAACTTTTGGCCTTGATTTGGCTCCATAGACATGTAGAAGGGAACTACAGGGAACTTTTGGGAACTGATTCAGAGTGAGAATCCCACTTGTAGTTTTTATTTCCCAGAATGAACACAGGTTTAGTTAGGAGCCCTCACTAAAGTTGCTTTCGTCAACGAAAATTATGACTAAATATTGTCGTCAACGAACTTTCATCCCCTGAGGAAAACGAGATGAGACGCAACGAAAATAATGGTCATGTGACAATAACGATAATTAAATATATAATGCAATTATGACTGTGTTTCCATGCATCAATAACCCTTTTAAAACCCGAATATTGGCAATAACCCGAATTTTCACGGCCATGTAAACACCAATAACCCCTTTGAATAACCCGAATTTGCTCATATTCAGGTTTTTAAAAACCCGAATATTCGGGTTTTTAAAAATCCCAATATGAGCCCTGGGTTACTCCTTTTAAAACCTGAATATTGGGTCATGTAAACGCCAAACGGAATATCCCCATCAAACGGAACATGAATTTGTTTTCTGCACATGCTCTGTTCACAAGGAATCCTGGTCTTTTGAGTCCAGGAAGTTCTTATAAACACGGTCCATGTTTTCAGTAGTTTCCTCTGGTTTAATGTCCATGTTTTCAGTAGTTTCTCTGGTTTAATGTCCATGTTTTCAGTAGTTTCTCTGGTTTAATGTCCATGTTTTCAGTAGTTTCTCTGGTTTAATGTCCATGTTTTCAGTAGTTTCTCTGGTTTAATGTCCATGTTTTCAGTAGTTTCTCTGGTTTAGTTCTGGGTGACGTTAGTCCTCAATCCCAGTCGCTGCAGCAGGAATCAGATCCAGAAGATGCAGCTGCAGAGTTAGAGGCTGATGCCGTTAACGCAGAGCTCTAGTTAACGTCCATTAAAAACAAAGTTACATAGAGAAACACAGGGATCTGCTCTGGGGCTGGAGAAGAAGAAGATCCATCTTTGGATACACTTTCCTACATAGACGTGGAAAAGAAAACCCAATGTGTCGTGGAAAAAGAAAAAGATGGAGAGAAATGTGGAAAAATAAATATGTTGTTAACTCAAATGAGAGTCTTCTGTATCTGGAATGAACGTATTCTTGAGTCTATAAGGTAACAATAATATAATGATAAGATAACCTTGTTTGAATTGTAAAATGGGTTTGGCTAAATACAATCTTTGACTAAAACGAGACTAAAATGTAGATTACAAAATAAAAACTATGCTAAAATGTGACGATCTTTGGATACACTTTTGCTACATAGACGTGGAAAAGAAAACCGAATGTGTCGTTGAAAAAGAAAAAGACGGGGGGAAATACGGAAAAATAAATATGTTGTAAACTCAAATTAGAGTCTTCTGTATCTATTCTATTCTTCTATTATTCTTCTTGTATCTATTCTTGAGTCTATAAGGTAACAATAATATAATAATAAGATAACCTTCTTTGAATTGTAAAATGGGTTTGGCTAAAAACAATCTTTGACTAAAACTAGACTAAAATGGACAATCCTTACTAAAATGCTCAGACTTTTAGTCGACTGAAACTTGACACGACTAAAAGGAGAATGAACGTGACAAAAACTAATAAAAACTAAAATGATAGCTCGACCCAAAGACTACACTAAAACTAAAACTGAACCAGAAACAACTCTAGTCCTCACACTGAAGAGTTTCTCTCGGTGCCTAAAGCTCAGTTTCAAAGTTTGGCTCGGTTATTCAGAATCTACCTACTTACAGCAACTATAAGCGTCACAATAGCATCTCTGTCTCCTCCTGCGGTCAGAACAAGCCTGGCTCTGTTCCCTCCCCGGAGCCTCGGCTAACTGGACACAGCCCTCCCTCCGCTGGCCTGCAGGCCGGGAGATGCAGACCAGTCCCTGCTCGCCCTGGTCGCCCTGCACCACCCACCCCCACCACCCCCACCTTATCTTAAGAACTGTTTTAAGAACTGTCATTTCTTACGAATTTCTTATTTTTCCTACTTAAGAACTTCTTAAAATGTGTCATTGCATTGCAGGCGCCAACAAACAACATTTATAGGTAGTTTGGTCTTAACTGTCAGTCACTCACTAAACATGGAGAAGGAGAAAAAGAGATGCAGGAACTTTTCAAGGTTATGGTGGATGAGATTAATGTGTGGAAAAAAATACTATTGGGGAAAATTAATAATAATTAACTACCACGCTAACTAATATGCTAACAAACAGTTAACAGGCTCTTTGTGTAATTAATTACAAAGTATATCCTCAAACTATGACCTACTAGACTAAACTTGTCTAAAATGTGTTGAAAAAGGTGATATTAGAGGCGTATTATTATTATTATTATTATTATTACCACCTTTTCACAGAAGAAATTTTAAGACAGGTCAAGGTTGTCTTAAAGTTAAGAAAAAAGTCAAGAACAAATTTGAGAACTTTTATTTCAAGAATACCATTTATTCTTAAGTTTCTTCTTAAGAAAAAACTTAAGAAGAAAGTTGAGAAAATACTTAGAACTTTTTTGGAGAATATGACTTATTCTCTTTTTTCTTCTTAAGACTGAACTTAAGAAAGAAATGACACTTAAGAAGATTTTTTTCCTTAAGAATGTTTAGTGAATCCGGCCCCTGGTTTGTTGTGGTTCCAGAACCAGAACCAAGCAAGGTGAGGCAGCGTTCAGTTATTCTGCTCCTCACCGGTGGAACAAACTTCCTGTAGACCTGAGGTCTGCTCCAACTGTCAGCTCCTTCAAATCAGGCCTAAAAACATTACTGTTTACTGAAGTTTACTCTTAAATTAAACTTACCTGCTGTACTCTACTGCCCTGACTTTTTAACAACTTGTGCTTTTTATTATTTTACCTCTTTTCTATCATTTTATTTCATTTACCGTATTTTCGCGACCGTGTGGAAAGGCGCACCCTCAGTTTTTTGTGTCATTTTTGGATTTAAAACACACATACGGCGCACCGACCGAAAAGGCGCCGTCTACACACACACGGAGCTCCGCCTTACAACACACACACACACATGCGCGCACAACACACACAAATAGAGCGAAAAAAAAATTAATTAAAAATAAAGCGGGAGAAAAACTTAGTTTGATTGTACTTTATTTAAGTTATTACATTAATCAAACCCATCGAAATCTTCATCCTCCGTTTCTGCATTCATCCGAGCCTGATCGCGCTGAGACCGGGAGAACTGATCAATGAGACCGGGAGAACTGATCAATGAGACCGGGAGAACTGATCAATGAGACCGGGAGAACTGATCAATGAGACCGGGAGAACTGATCAGCTGCGACGGGCAGAGCCCGCAGCTCTCTGGTCGCGCTGCAGCCGAGTCATTTTCCGTGTCGTGCGGCCCCTCGGAAATA